>NC_134179.1:25602553-25763632 GCF_964188355.1 Buteo buteo
TCATGGAGGCAGCCAGAGAGTTTTCTAAGAATTCACAGTGACTCTTGGCTCACTGTAAAGTCTTCCAAGTTGTTCTGGACATCTATCCAGATGAACAGATTGTGAATTTAATTGACAAGTTAAATGAAAATTGACAGCTTAAACAACAAATGCAGAAGGGTACACCAGAAACAGCAGTACCGACCACAGCATGGTTTAATAAGGGGGAGGGAAAGGAAAAAGATTACAATAAATAAATACTTTTTTTTCTGTTTTTAGAAGCACACAAAAACATACTGTAACCAAAACCCAAACCAGACTGAACTAAGTGTATCATTGCAATTTTTGCCTAAATTAAGCTGAATCCCACAGGATTGAATTTCTGTGCCTATTGATAGTTTGTTTTTTTAAGTTACTTTTTGGAAGGAAAAAGAATCATCCATCTGTGTAAAGAAGTCCTGTAGACATAGCAACAGTTTCGTGTGTATGGAACAGTTATTATTAGAACAGAGCAATGACTATTTTAAAAAAATGTAAGATTCCTGGCTTTTTTTTTTTTTTTTTTTTTTTTAAAGATTACACTAAAAGCAAACACCGAAGTGGAAAGTTGCAGGATGCCAAAGGACAGAGAAATTGGGGGGGGGGGGGGGGAAGAGAGACTAAGACAAAGAATTGATCCCAGGAGGTCACAGCAGTGGTAGAACACTGCTTTCTTACTATCAGAAGATACAAACTGCAAGGCTGGACCCTGCTAAACAGGGTGCACACTATGTTCAACCTGGGCTAGCAGAGCAGACCCACTACCTCAGATCTGGCTGTTCTCTACTGACAATATGGCACACAATCCAGCAAAGAATTCTCCCTAGAAGAAGTCTCCCTAGTAGACAGAAAACATTTTGCTGAAATCAAGCAAATAGATGGCAAAGTTCCTCCTTTGTCATTATCTCACAAGCCCTGGCCCAAAGAGGGAAGTGTGCTGAAGGAAAAAAAGGTGGCATTGAACATATAACATCATTCTCTTCTGATCCAGTCTTGCTCATGTCACTCCTGATCCTATGATTTATTAATCCACGTTAACCTACTCTACATGAATCTCTGGGAGGTTAGGGGATCATCGCCCCCCCCCCCGCCTTCTCCTATTTACTCCCTTTTCTGCTCTCTCAGTCTTCAAGTTTTCACTTTGTGGTCTAACTACCACTCTGTGTTGACAGGCTCCTCTCCTTACAGGCCTTGTCTAAAACAGTTTTGCTGCCATAAACAGACACAGAAACAAAAAAACCCCAAATGTACACACTCACACCAAAACCCAACAGGTAAGCAATTAGGATATTGCAAGACACCCTGATCTTGTCAGTTCCTCATATCCTCCCGCTCTGCATCCACATGTTACTTCCTGGCTTACATATTCCATGCACCAGGCAGCTGCTGGCTGTGACAGAACTCAGGTAAAATGACATGAGACATTGGCAGTTATTTTAATTCAATCTTAATTAGCATAAAGTAAGTGACTGCCAACTTTTAGAAAATATTAGTTCTTTAATTCAAGGGGCTACGTTAGCTAAGTTTTACATAATGAACTCTGCAAGTGGTCATTTCTGAATCTGGAATAAGACTCCTGGGGCTTTACTTAGAGCAGGGCATCTGTGAAAGTACCTGCAACACTCTGCTCCAATTCTGTCTCTATTACTCCACAAAGGTCCACAGCAGCAGTGTAATACAATACTTATTCAATTACTCTTTTAATTTCAAAACATGAAAGGGAAACAACTTACCTTACTCCTCTGATAGAAGCAGCACTGAAGTTCCACTCATGGATACCCTTCTGTAACATCCAGAAGAGAATAAATAAATAAAACATTCTTTTTTGTGAATGAAGTGCCAGTAGGCATATCTTCTAGACTGAAACTCAAAAGATGGAAAGATAAACACTTGAATTACAACAGCCTATTACCTTTTAACAGTTATTTTTCAGGGCATTCCCCCCCCAAACCAAAGCAACAGCAGTTCTAGATACAAGTTTTGGTTGGTTTGTTTCTTCACTGTTTACTCTGCAAACACAATATACTATTTTAGAAAGCATGCAAGCAAATCAGAAGATCAGAAGGTCTGCTAGTATATCCTGGTCTGGGTGCTGAACGTGGGGTCACATGCAACCCTCTGGAAAGTAGGGGAAAAAAATTCCACTTCTGAGAATAACAAGAGCTTGCTCTGCATGTTCGATGCCCTAGGCGTGTGGGAGGAGGAGGTGGAGAGAGCTACAAGCAGGAAGTCTGACACTGGAGAGCAAAGTGGGAGATTCTTGAAAAGTAGGAGGAATTGCCTGGGGAAGGAGCAGATCCAAAGGCCAAGTGTCTAAAGAAGCAGAAAGGAGGCTATTTCCCTAGCAATACAGAAGAAAGCAGTAAGAACGTACCCAAACCCCTAAGAGCTGCTGGAGTAATAAACAAGGCTACAAGAAAGAAGCCACCCTATGAACACACGAAGAGCCAGGACTCACTTATTTTCAGATCTTTTAAGATTACATGTGTCACATTCAGCAGAATTGATTTCTCTCTGCAGACCATCATATTGCTCTATGTTTATGTTCTAATAAAACTTTACTGTAGGAAATGGAAGCCTTTTGTATCTTCTAAAGAAAACATTCTCCTTTCAGGAAAAGGTGGAACTACAGCACCTTAAAGTCCTGGCAACCTTGGAAGCCCACCACAATGAGCAACATATTTGAAGAACCTCCGCTTTCTAGAGCTGAATGTCATTTGGCATTTTAGTGACCTGAGCAATTAAAAGGCACAGAGACATTTCTTGCTGAGAAGTAATTTACAGCATAAGAGCAGTGTCAAACAATCTTTTGTATTCCAAAAGAGGACATGAAAATGTGTAGCTTATAAAACATTTCATGAATAGTGAAGTATGCAGAACAGATACACTGCCAAAATAGTTGCACAATGTGCAGGAAGTGACAGAGGAAGTTATTCTCCCAGCTATAACAGCTTTCTTATTATAAGGCTTCCTACAACAATTTTCTCCTCCTCTGTAATTCCCTCCTTCCTGCTCAAATCACATTAAAGGTTGTGATGCTAATATAAAATGCCTAACACAACGTACCACAAATACAAGCAAACATCTTCTTTGAAGCACAAGCTTCACACTATTAATTGTAAAGTACAAAGCGGTTAACTCCAATATCTCTTCAATGTTAAATGGGGGGAAGGGTTTCTCCAGTGGCATACAGGGACAGGAGAATAGCCTGATATTAAGAAAAGGTGGGATTGCATCTTGAAGTGGAGGTACTATAACTGATGCTAGTATGAAGCGCTTGTGAAATTACTATTCAAGTTGCCTGGTTCTCTTGCATGAAGAAAGATCACCAACTCAATCCCTCTGCTAAGGAGGGTGTATCTGAACTATCTTTTAATCCTCCTTCCACATACAAACTCTGACACTCTCCAATTTTCCATGCTTGGAAACTCTCTTCAGAGCTTAGCTATTGATACTTGTCCAATTCCCACTATTAGGAAGAATCTGAAATCTAAGTAAGTTAAAATATATGTCCTGATAGGCAGACACGCTCAAGAAGTTAAACAAGAAGCATTAAGTATTGTGGGTTTTACCCATCATCTACGTGCAACTGATCTCTCAGATTCATACATCTTTTATTCACCACACGAAGTTCTCAGGCAATGAAATAATATAAAAGTTCTGTCCCTCATAATCTTGCCAAGTTTTGAGTACATTGGAGTAAATATATCAGGCGTGCTATCCAAATTCAGCATCTGTTCTTTGGTTAGGCAAAAAACCACCAACCACCCAAAACAAAACTCAAAACGGATTCAGAAGCCAATGCAAAACAGAGACAGGCTGTTCTATTTCAAACTTGCAAACAGCACTGCTGCATTCCTGAACCCCATGCGGAAAGGGCTGCTAAAATTAGGGAACTGCAAGGCAAAGGTAATGTGCATTCTACAAAATAAAATGCTATCTGATTTTTATAGGCATTTGTTTATGTTAAACTTGGTATTATTAAAAGGCATAAATGTTAAGATATGCTGCTAAAAAAGCCATGGAAAAGGAAGAGGTCACATTATTTATCCTGGTATTGAGCGTCATTTGCCTACTGATTACAAAATTGCCAGATGCAGGCTCCACTGAGTTCCAGTTGGGATTTGAAACAGAAATTCAGTTCCTTTGTGCGTGAAAGGAAGATCATACACTTCGTAACTCACAATTATTACCATCAGAGCACTGACTGAATTTTGAAAATAAGTAGAACCATTAATTTATAAGACAAAATGAACTGACATCTGAAGCACAAGCTGGGAAAGCTCTGACAGACCTATGGTAGGCAGACTGAAATTAGGTAGTTGAAGTTTTCAAACTCAGCTGTCTAACCTGCCCTTGCAGTAGGAATAGGTGGTCTTTGCTTGTTAATCAGCCCCTAAAATACTTGTTTTCAGCCTAGTAAGGATCAAAGTAAGAATTTTCCTCTTTGCAGTGGGCTGACAGTTAATACATCCATTTCCTTCACAAAATCTCTTATCAAAGACAAATATTATACTGGTTATATTCAACTGAAAAGGAAGCTGGTGTCTCCAAATTTTTCTAGTCCCTTTCTCCCTGTAAGGTTTCTGATGGATTCTAAGGACTTTGACAACCTTGCAACAACAGACTATAATTGTACAACTGAAGGGATAACTACCAAATTGCCCATTGCATTCTTTTGATAGGTATTACAGCTCACGGGGCAAGGATGCCTCCACTGCGTATCAATCAGATCCCAGGCTACTGAATAAGCTCACAACAGTAAGGATTCTGGCCAGAGCAAAAGTACTAGGGAGTGCATTTAAAACTGACCTTGTCTAATGTTATTGATTAACTCTAGTGTTTTCCTATTTTTGCTGCTCTAATGTGCAGAAAACACAGAGACACTCCCCAAATCAGGAAGGAGGAGAGAAAAGAGGAAAAAAAAGGTATAACATTCTATAAAGAAACTTTAGAAATGGAACAACAGGTTACAAAGTCTGCAATGCCAAAATACCTATCTACTGAACACCAAACAGGTACAGACTAATACATCCAAATCCTTCTCACAGTCACAGGATGACTGGGCGGTCAAGTGACACTGACTATGAAAAAGCTATGAAAAAGGCCATTGCTGAAAGTATCAAACAAAATAGCCCAGTAGCTGAAAGATACATGAATGCACCTTGACATACCATTTTTAGAATATTAGTGCACTTGCTCAAGCAAGGTTAACTCAAACTGGAACATAAGAACTCGTGGCAATGAAATGCCATGTGTGGCCAGGACACCAAGCCTACTTGTTTTGCCTAAAAAAACCAAACAGCCCAAACCACTAAGAGATATTAGAATTCTCCTTAAAAATACTCTAAGGTAAACATCAGAGAGAGAAAGGAACCACTTAAACACTGTGTTAGCAAAAGAACAAATGAGTATGAAACGGCAACAAATTCAGATTGAAAGCTAGAAGACTTAAAAGTAACGCTCTACTTCACCAGCAGTATTCCACTCTAGGCTCTTCTAGAGGTGCAGTGGCATTCCCAAAGCACTTTCCAGCACAAAACGTTGTCTGTGAAACCTACACTAGTATTCAGAGCTTGATCACTTTATGTGAAACACTATATGGCAAGAGTTTCTGCAACAGAGGTGAACAGGATTCAATAGTCCAGAAAATTCCTTCTAGCCCTATGTTCCTTCTTATGCTATAGATAAGCCACTTAACAGAATGGAAAGTATTTTTTGGAGGTAAACTACATACACACAAATAAAAGCCTACAAAACAAACAAACAAAAAGCCATATACAGGTAGTTTCTAAATAGACTAAATTCTGAATACAGAAATACTTTCAGAACAGATATTTTACAATAGAAAGGTTTACTCTATAGTACTGACAAATCATTATTTACTGTACAGCAAATTTTGTTTTTGTCCAAGAATTGCATAAATTTATTTTTTATATTATTCTCAGAGGCTGAGCCTACTTAGAAAAACATCAGTCAGAATAAACCACAAATAAACAGAAATTCATTGGTCTAGGCAAACATTTCAGTTTGTGCTCAAAACATGCTATTTCAGCTACTGTCCACTTACATTTTCTCATGTACTCACAACAAAAATTCTAAGTAGTATGGCCTCACATATTCTGCATGCAAAAATGTTTCTCCTTTAACAGACTAAAAGTACAAAAGCTGAAGGATGTATTACCTGAAAAATTGGTCTTCACTGTCCTATCTTGCAGGCAAACAAAATGCTTTCATGGACGAATGAATAGTGCTAGTTCTTACAAATCGCACCATCTCCATTGTTGTGCTTCCAGCTGACTCAGCCTCCACTCTTCATATACTTCCCCCATGTTTCTGTGCTCCTGTCCTTCTCTGAGGTTCTACGATGTTCTCCCTGTCTTCACTCTTACCAACATTTTGCTTCCTAAGCATCCCAGAATTCAATAACCGTTCTAGGTTTTCCTCTCCCCTTGCATGTCCAGATTTTCTAAGCTCCTTTCCAAACATGTCTGGCTATCTCACACCTTGACATATGGACTTCTCAGCTTTTTCAATTTCTAGACCTTCGGAGCATCTATCTATCCTTCTGCCAAATATTTCTTTGGCTTTTGATTGATTCCGCTCCCCTTTTAAGACACCAGTCTCTATTACTTTCATGTTAAAGGAGTATTTACCACAGCTGACAAGTAATACTGCAAGTACAGAAGAAGATTCTTCTGTTTGTATAAATAATTTATGTGACATTATTTGTATGACGACAGTATATTGTAAATTACTTATGAAATAATCTTAAGCAACAGACTTCTTGTATATTATGCACTGATTTAAAACCTGAAAGAAGATAGATGCAAGTTATTTTTAAAAATGTAGAGAAAAGATCCATTGAACAAGACAAACTTAAAGAAAAAGTTAAGAATGCTATATTAAAACAAAAAAAAAACCACGATGGCCAACATATGTCCACAGCATCTTCCTGTGTGTTACTGAAACACTTTTCTCCTTTGCAGAATCCATCATTAGATGCAACTGTTTACATGTTATATGCCTTATGTACCGTGCATACTTTTAAATTGTGAAAAAAGTTACAACTACAGACAACATCATGGTATACCTTGTCATCAGGCAGCACATGCCAGATAGATACAGTCTTCTCCTCGGCTTCACTGTTGATGGAGAGATATGAGGG
Source organism: Buteo buteo (assembly GCF_964188355.1). Lineage (NCBI taxonomy): Eukaryota > Metazoa > Chordata > Aves > Accipitriformes > Accipitridae > Buteo > Buteo buteo. The sequence goes on from NC_134179.1 coordinate 25,609,740, forward strand.
CTGATAGATTTTTGTTGGTTCCAATATTAAAACCTTGTAGAAAAAAATAAATTTTTAAAGAGTCAGTACAAAACACGTAGAACTTTAAAAAGTATTAAAATCTGTTAAAACTATTTCTGTAGTCATACCATAGCAGGAAAAACAGGGGAAACAGAATGAAAGGTAAAATTTTGGGTACTGGGCTAGTTTAGTAAGGCTGACAGTAACTTAGGTTAAAAAAAAAAAAAAAAGGCCCATTTTAACTTAGTTTTTATATAAGGTTATTGTGTGTCAATTGGTAGCACATATTAATTTTCCAAATTATTTCTCTGACAGCTATCACATTTTAAAATATTTCTGTCACAATTCATTCTCTTGCAATGCTATTCAATAACCTCCATCTCTCATGTGGACAGAATTCATGGTATACCTTTACCATCTTTTGGTAGAAGCGCATTTGGGTGAATCAGAAAAACACATCAACCTAGAGATAGCCTGAACTGCTTTTGATTTAGACCACCATGAAGTGTAGCCACCAGATCAAATGATTTTCTCAAAAGCAACGAGCACCACTGCAAGAGGCTGACAGCTAAATATTATAGACAATTTCCTGGAATAAGTGAAACAAAAACTAGAACCATCACGTAAAAGAGATGGCAGGCAATGCAGCAAGATTTAGTCTAACATAACCACTTAGTAAACAAAGCCAGCCACTCTGCCACTTTAGTTATGTTCTGCCAGAATTAGTTCCAGATCTTTAAAGCTTCCAGCATGCTTTAAAGGAAAGTCAACAAAAATTTGGCTATTTGAAGAAGTGTCGTTTCTTATTAGAACTGTTTATTTATTTTAGATTTTCAGTGGTTAAAATCTGATGTCTAAAACACCAATTCTACATTGCCTCTGTTGAAGGTATTCTCATTCTTCAGAATGTAAAGTATTGGTATTAAATAAAGAAAAAGCTACTTTTCCACTGCAGCACACACAGGAAGATTTCTAGCCCTCAGTGTTTAGCTGAAAGACATTTATAAAATAGGACTAAGTTAAAGATGGTTAACAAACTGTTAACCTCCTTCCTTTCTTCTGCCCTTCCCTCTCCCATAAAAGCTCCAATCAAACATCATCTTCAAAATATCCAAGATACATAATTTCTCATTTGAAAATTTTTGAAGTTCAAAGAATTGCTTTAGGAAATAATGCTTGACTAGAGCAACTTGGTCTACACCTATTTAAAAAAAAACAAAACAAAACCATAAACACCTAAACAAAACCATAAACACCTAAGCAGAAAATCTTTTAAAGAGTCATGGCTTAGAGTCACCCCTTACAGAGTCAATAAGCACACAGATACACTGGAAGAAGTGCAAGGCCAAATTTTAAAAAGTACCTAGGCATTTAACTCTGTAAATGATGACCAGTGGGACTTCAAATGTGTTGCTTGGCATCTCCAGACAGTTATAACTTCTAAAATCTGGTTTAAACCATTTCACAGATCAGGGTCTTTAGCCTATAGCAAGTTACTCACACGCTGTGTCATTTCTTCCTCCAAAGGCCAAAAAGAGGATGATAACACTGATACTACCAGATAAGAGAGTAACTGACAGCTAAGTTAGTACAGATGGATAGTGAATTCCTTAAGTTCAAGTTCTGAGAACAATTCACAATAAGGAAATCTGCAAAAAAACTTTTTAGAATAAATTGTTTATAAGAATCTGGGAGAAGGGAGGGAAAAGAAAGTTACTATGTTTCATTTTGTTGACTTGTTGAATGGTGTGATTTTCCTTCTGAATAGGCACAAATAGAATTTTTGTATTATGAGAAATCATGTATGTCTGTCCGCAACACCAGCATAGTTTCCTGTACAACACAAACTATGTGGTCACTGGGTTTATCTTTTGGCTTATGCTATCGCAATGTTCTGTTTTGGTTTGTCTCTTAATAAAAATCCAAACCATTTGACTTGGACAGTTTTGTAAGTCAGAGCCTATTTTAAGTATCTAATTGTGCCACTTCATCATAAAAAAAAATCTAAAAAGAATATGGCCTTGTCTTTTACAAAACCCAGAGGATTCAAACTATTTTTTGCTCCCTGCAAAACTTTACACCCGTTCTCCTCGGAGGAGAACCAGGCTCCCTAGAGTCTCATGTTACTTTCACTTTACTGCCTCAAGCTGTTGCTGTTCAACACTAGAGTCTTCCTTATGGTTTATCATCTCATCTACACATGGAAGCCAAAAGAACTGTACAAAACAACCAGTATGCACTTCAAGTATCTGGGAGACAATAGCAACTGCTATTTAAAACAAAAAGCTGTATTTGCTAATGGTTAGCTGAAAGGAATACCCAAGATATTATTTCCCATACACATATAGTTAATATGTACCGGGAACAACAATCTTTTTACAGTATACTTTCAGGATGTTGTAGAACACCAGGGTATCTAAAAAATTTTCAGCAAAATTTTTGTGTAAGAAATCAGAAAAGTGCATATATATGTATACTTATAGTGCAATGTTGTTGAAATACATTGTCTAGTAGCTGGAACAATAGATTTCTGACTGCTTGGGCTGATTTTTAACCTCTAAGAGCACAGGCTTAATTGGCAGTAGCATATGCAAAGCCTGCTGAGCTAGAAAGAGACTGAAATCAAATATCTTTTCTTCAAAACATAATATAGTTAATATAGTATCACCTGGAAAGCACTGCAAAGGTTTGCTTTCGAAGTATACCCATTGGTAGCAAACACTAAATAGCAAAACTCTATCTTGACTTTTTTCCTCATTACTTTCATATGGAACACACTGTGCAATCCCATTGTAGCCACATGCAATCAATTAAAACCAATCTAATATGCAGGCCAAATACATTTCTTCTGGACAAGCAGTTTATTGTCTGGCAACCTAAAAACAAAAAGTGTTTTGTGTTCATTTCCTTCATGTCAGAATTTACTAAAAAAACCCAAACTAACAATGAAACAACCACTTACTGGAAATCGAACTACAGACACATCTGTCTTTGTGGCTTCAACAAGGAAGTCCATCCAGAAGTCCACAAGTTCCTGTTTGGCCGTATGTTGTTCTGGAGTCAGTTTCTTAAAATGCTGATATATCAAAACAGTCTCTACAATAGACTTCAGGTACCTGTGATCATCCAAGCATACATAGATTATAAATTCAATACAGTTTGTAAATGATAATGTCTCTACCTTTAATCACAACTGAAACATTCACCACTGCAACACCAAGGCAGCCGGTAAGATTTTGGTTCTCTAGGACTGCTTTTAATAATAGCAATTCCCCATTTAGAACTGGAAATGTAGCTGCTACATTAGTAACCTGAAATACAAATGAGTTCTGGGACACTCCTTCTGCATATATTCCTGATCCTGTCTCCTATCCTAAACCATGAAAGCTTCATGAAATAGCTAAATCCTCTACCTATGGACCAAACTGAGCCCATGTCAAACTTGTTTCAGTAGTGACCAACCTCAAATAAAAACCCAGGTGAGAAGTCCACTGGTTTAACTTTCTGCACTGTTCTGTCTTCGTTATTGTATCTGCATTGGCAGTTGTTTAACACAGATTTCTAAAACACGACACTTCTGGAACTAACTATGCTATAAAGATGACAACAGCTACGCTAAGCAGCCTTTTGCATTGCTAGGGAAGGACAACAGCAGTGCTGAATGTCTCCCCTAAATGCAGCTCTCTCTGCTGTTCTACTTTCTGGGGCTGATTTATGGGGCCTCTCATAACATTGCTTTCTCTTGGCATTTTTGAAAAAAAAGTTGTAAACATAATCTTATGCAATTTTAATGAATACTACAGCAATGAGATACACATGCTTAAAGAGGATTTACCACAGCTATCACATTACTGCAAATAGACTATTCACAGAAGCTTTGTTTCCAGGCTTATGATAAGAAAGTATAATGTAAAGTCAGAGATCCTTTTGGGAAAGTTCCACAGCTGTGCATTTTCCAATCACCCTTCTTAGGCCATGGAGATATCTGGCTTAAGGTACTGTATCTACTCCCCTTTGCACCAAGTGGACTCTGCTGAACAGCCCGCAACAGACTGGGCAGGAATTGCTCACAGGAGAAATCCTTCCTGAAACACAAGTGAGTGTGCTGCATTCTCAGAGTTTAATTCACAGACTTAAACTCCAAAGGCAATGGTAACATAGAATCCTGACAACCAGGCATTCATAAACTCTGGAAAACTCTACCAGGAGGCTTCCAGGGAGTGCCATCCAGCTTCTCAGTAAAACATGCACATAGTAAAAATGGAAAACCTTGCAGATAAACACACCGTAAACAGCATTTCTAAAATATTTGGTCAGAAAATCAGAGTTCTTGATTTTGACATAATTCCTATGTTATGTGAATACAGAAGTTTAGCATTTCCATATTTTAGCACACATATGTACATTCCCCTCTGATCAGCTTTTGGAGACACTTTCTAGAACAAAAATACATAGGCTGTGATGTATGCACTCTTTCAATTGGCTGAATGACAACTTTTTTTGGTCAGAAAAGAGTCTCCCCAGCTAACAGGATCCCAGCCCTTGATGAGTAGGTGACTGGTGCTTACTTGCCGCCTATATCCAAAGCAGAACAGGTGCTGAGAGCCTGTTGCCAGAGCAGACGTCTCTGGGCCTTTGCAAAACAGATGTTCAATCTACAGGGTTGTCTTTAACGCTAGATTTACAGCATTTCTGTTCATTGGAATTTAATCTGCATTCTTCTCAATGATAATGAGTTGCAACTTGCACCATACAGCTCATTCATGTTCAAGTTCCTAAACCAGCTGGTATAACCAATAACCACCACAGTATTCCAAGGTATATCCAAGCCTTTCTAGCCAAGCTATCTGCATTTCCAAAACCTTTCAGGCTGTTATGACTAAACCCACATGTTACTACCACTTCTCTTCAGCAACGTAACCACTGAAGTATGGTGCCTACAAGCAACTCCACTTTTCCCCTTTTGCCCTCAGAAGAGCCTCGAGCCAATGGTGAATCTGTCCTTCTCAGACATCAAATTAAAGACCCATATCAAATCTGTTCCTGAATAAGGGCAAAAGGGGAAGAGAGTCCCTTGTCTGGGTAAAAGTGCAGCGAAACTATACACAGACAGCAAAATCTGTTAAAGAAAAAAACCCAAAACACACCCCAAACCAATCTCCCATCAGATAAATACGATGCCAAATGTGAAAGCTGAAGGAGTCCAATGTTTCAATACATAGCAATGTACGTGCTCTTGTTTATCACCTTACCATGCTGGTGCCTTTAGCTTAAACAGCTTTTCTGAAGCCTGGATCACTCTTATATGGTCATTAGCCAACATACTGGCCCCCAAGAAAGATCCTACTTCCCAATAGCTCTGCAGTTTCTCCAAGCTCCCCTTTTTACCAAGCAGGCTGCTGATCTTTACTCCTGTAGTAAAAAGAATAATAGGTCACAGGAATTATTAATACAGTTTTTAAATACCAATTTCCCTGATTTGAAATCTATTAATTGCTTAAATTACCATAACCTCTCCATTTCAATGAAGTAAGATGGAAATCATACTTACCAGTTTGTGTTATATGCCTTCCAAACTCCCTAAGCGATAGTGGATTAGTCTTTTTTCTCCCCTCCCCCTCTTCCTAAAGGCTTCTCAAGAGAGGAACTTTAAGACATCGCTGTCAGGACAAGGCCACAGTCAGATTACCTATGTTCTTGCATGGACCTCATCTACAAAGGTAAATTGGGGCCTTAGGCTACACAACATAGCTGTAAAAACTTAACAGATGCTGAATAAGGCACCTATTATGTTTTTTTCTGCTTTGTTTTTTGACTTACAAGTCCCAAGCCCCAAACTTACCTTTATAGACAAGGTCCCATGCAGAAGGAACAGATGATCCACTGGGCTTCTTCCAGCAGTGATGTTCTTTTAATTGCCGCAAATCCTACCCCAATGAAAGACATCTATTAATATTCATAAGTCCCTCAGCAACTCAAGGCTATGGAGAGCCTCAGGTTTTATTTTGACTTGCTAAGTTTTCTGAGAACTGCAAGTTTCCCTGTGGCCTTCAGGATGATTTTTAGTTCATATTAGCTGCTACATACTTATAGCTAACATGAGATACACTACACCATCCCCCGCAAATAAAACAATTTGCAGCTTACAAGACAAGCCTCTTTACCACCATAGTCTTTTATTCACTTTTCCCACACTACTCCGCTATGACAGTTTCCCTCCCACACCACATTCCGTTGTCCTTGATATTAAGGCTGAGTATTCACAAGAAATTTCAATGCAATTGTTGACCTTTTTTTTCCCTTAACCTTCCTTCAGTAGCAAGCAGACTAAACTTTGTGCTGGAAGCAGCAATAAATCTTATCAAGATGGACAGACACTACATTAGCTACATTTCAGTATACAAAATTCATCTTGTTTTCTCACATTGTTCACATTTTTATGTTATCAACATCAGACAATAAATGTTTTTAAAATGTAAAATTGTATCCAAGAGGTCTATAGCCTATTTCACATCTATATTTCACACTTTGTGCTCTCTTGCTAACAAGAAGTAGTCATGCTTGAGTAACATACAGAACAAAATACTTAAATCATACAAAAACATTATTTGCTCGCTTCTTGGGAAAGACGTTTGTTTAGTTATTCCTGAAGGAAAAAAATGCAATAGATTTTACAAAATTATCTCAGATGCGAGACTTGATGCAATGTACATCACCGCCATCAACTCCACAACATACAGAGGTGACCATCTCTATGTCTATCAGCTTTGCAAGGCTTTAAGCCACGGTGCTGTATGCATGCACACTGTCAAGAGACCACTTGAGGATGTACACCTTGGGTGTACATTGTCAGTGTAGGATAGGAAGGGGGAATTTGTGTTAAATATGTTCAACTTCAGTTGGGTTCTAGAAAGCAAAACCTGCACACTATGCACACAACACAGTAAATGGAAAAAATTAATCTCCCCCAGGACCCTAGAGTAACACTACTCAGCAATATCCTCAAAGGCTTAAGGGCTCTGCTAGAACATTTAAAACGTTTGCACGCACATGACAGCAACATACAAGAGCTGACAGACACCTACTAACTTCCACAGGCGTTGAATGTGATCTCATCACAAGGGAAGTAAGGAATTGGTATCACAGGGATACATGAATCATTTCAGATGGGTGTACCTTTGCTGGGAGGAAAGGGAGCAATTTAGCGGAGCGGAGCGCCTTCGCTGAGTACTGGGCGATGGCACTCACAGTTGCAGTGACCGCTGACAAGCTATCACAAACTATTTGTCACAGCGAGCAACAGCACTGGTCTCTGGTTCACAGGCTTACATACTCCACTATGCTTCATTGCGTCTGCAGGAACTCACCCATCACAACCTTCAGTGCTCCAGAGGTGGTTAACGGAGCCAAAGCAAGGTACAAACTGAGTGTGTTGTTTTGATGAAAGGTACAACTCACATGGGAAGGGACTGGGATTACTGGTGTGGCAGGGAGAAGTGTTTGTTAGGAGGGTAAGACTGGTGATAGCATGGATTTTGAGTCTCAGCTGATGGAGTAAGGGAGAGCTATAGGAAGATGGTGGGAAAAAGGATGTATGTGTAGCAGCAATGATATCTGAGGACACCAAGCTTGGGAATCATTACTGTTACGTAGCCTGAATGAACTGGAAGTTCTAGCCAAGTATTTTGTGAAGTGGATCCTATTACCATAGAGAAGACAACCTCAACCTCTCATCAAATTCTTCCAAGAAAGATGAGGTACTCGGTGCTAAAACTCACTCTAGTTTGCTGACCTTCCTCTACAAAGCTCATCTATAAAACTTACTTACCCCTGAAAGGCAAGTTGGAAAAATGCAGTTGCAGCATGGAGACTTTAGCAATAGGTTCAAGGGACTATAACTAATTTATAAAGGTGGGTGGGGCTTTTTTGTTTTGTTTTCCAGTGGGGTTGGTCTTTTCTGGGGGGTGGGGGAACAAAAAAACCTTTCTGTGCAAATGTGCAAAGTGAACACCTGCATGAATTTCACTCTGAGTTTGTGGTCTCCTTGTATAATTTCTCTTCTTTAGTTTATTTTGATTTCACCATCTTTAAAAGTTTTTTGATTATATAAGAAAATCCAGGCAAAGTCAAGACATTCTCTCCTTCCATGATAAACTTGGCACTCATGGGGGAGAAAAAAAAGCAGCAGCTGAATTCCAGTATATTTTATCAAAAAAATTTTGCCTTAAAAATAAATGAGCCAAAATAGAGAAACCATTAATGCCAGAAAAGCCACTGTTTTTATAATGCCAAGAATATACCCACACCTTGAAGAAAATAAGATACAGAAGTAGATATTACTGTTAAATATTACTATGAAGGCTTTATAAATAAACTGCTTTCCTTGCTCAAATATTGACAGAGCAATTCATATTACAGGATCCTTTGTGTGTCAAAGCTGCACAGCCTGCAGAAATCATTACTGTCAATGCACTTACAGAGCACTGCACTTCTGTTTCAAAGTTCTGCAATTTTGTACAGTTAAGAAAGCAGTACTGTTCAGAAAATAGAAAGAGGATTTTCATTAATGCTTCACATGATTATTTAGTTGTGGACTATTATCTGACAAGTAGAGGTAGGAACTTTTAGAAGGCAAATTTTCTGATATGATGCAGATTGGTAAAAATTCTCTTGGATACTGGACTTAGTTTTACTGGAGTTATTACATCACTGCCAATGTAATCAGATATGCATCTTCTAATTACAGCCCTCTGAAGTGCTGTTAGGGACCATATCGTTCCTTAGCCTTTCCCAACCTACCAATATAATTTCCATATAACCTGGCCTGAACTTTAACCAGCTTGCTCTCACCTCTCTCCCCATCTCCCACCAGAAGACAGACTTCCTTTAATTTCTGTGTGCTACAGATAATGCTGCAGGTGGACAGCAAACTGAAAGCACTGCCAGGCAAATCTAACTACTGCTAACGAATGGTCTTGTATACACAGATCTAAACAAGAAGTGACATTGAAAGAATGACACGTATTTAAGACATTTTTGGGACAGGAAAAAAAGAAAAAAATCAAAACGTTTTCCCACACAGCCTCTGTGGTTTTGCTTATTTTTGTTTAAAACATTAACGTTAGCCCAAGACCAATAAAATAATACATTACCCTCAGAGTCCAGCACAACTCAAGCCAGCTGACAAACGTCATTGTACAAAGACAAATGTACGGTCTTGCACCTATAAAAACATAATCCAGGAGTGCAGCACAGGCTGGGACCTACCCTGCTGGGGAGCAGCTTTGTGGAAAGGGACCTGGGGGTCCTGGTGGACAACAAGCTCAATATGAGTGAAGAGTGTGCTGCTGTGGCAAAGCAAGCCAACAGGATGCTGGGCTGGATCAACAAGGGCATCACCAGCAGAGATAAAGAAGTCATTATCCCACTCTACTCAGCACTTGTCAGGCCATACCTGGAATACTGTGTTCAGCTTTAGTCCCCACTACACAAAAAAAGATATGGACAGGCTGGAGAGCGTCCAGAGAAGGGCCACAAAGGTGAGCAAAGGACTGGGAAGCCTGCTGTATGAGGAAAGGCTGAGTGAGCTGAGTTTGTTCAGCCTGGAGAAAAGAATTTAAGGGAGACCTCATCACTATGTTCCAGTATTTAAACGGTGGCTACAAAGAAGACGTAGACTCTCTTTTTACAAGGAGTCATGTGAAAAAGACTAGGGGCAATGGGTACAAGTGACTCGTAGGGAGATTCCAATTGGACACAAGAGGCAAATTTTTCACAATGAGAACAATCAGCCATTGGAATAATCTTCTCAGGGAAGTGGTGGATTCCCCAACATCAGACACTTTTAAGATTTGGCTGGACAGGGTGCTAGGCCACCTTGCCTAGACTGTGCTTTTGCCAAGAAAGGTTGGACCAGGTGATCCTTGAGGTCCCTTCCAACCTGGTGTTCTATGATTCTATGAACAGTGACCACAGTCTTATCAACAAGAAATCAATGACCAGTGACACACATAGGGTCTATATTATATACGTATTTGAAAACCTGTTTCAAAATAGCCAAGTCTGAGGCTTAAAGTATCTTGAAAATACTTCCCATAACAAAATAAGAAAGATAGACACTAGTAGATAACAGCAGGGGTTGCTATATCAAGGGTTTTCAGCAGACACCAAGTAAATGTTTACATAAGAGAGGGGCACAGCAACAGCTAAAAAAAAAAAAAATTTCCACCAAATAGCCACTGGATATTTCTCCACTAAATCATTCATCAGCCATGTATGAAACCTTAAGTAATAAGGAACCTTAATTTCTGTAATGTTCTCCGTACAACCAATAGGGAAAACAGCACTGGACAAACTCACAACAAGATGATACCAAACATCTGATCCCTACAAATAACAGCCAGATTACATCAGTACAATTAATTTGTCCAAATCTAGTTGGCTGTAGCCTGTGTGCAATTGAGAAGTTTCTTTAAAATGGAGGGATTCAAATTAAACTACCCAATAAATACAGCCCAGCTTTGCTAAACTATCTAATTTAAAATTAGGCCAGCAGAGTGAATATTTGCAAATGCTATGTAGGAAGCAAAACATGTATTTTTACCTCCTACACTGGCACAAGAATTCAAATTTCAGTGTAGGAGATGAAAGTATTCTATCTGACCCGAAAAGCAAAATCTCACCCACTCACAGAAGGGCAAATATAGTAGCTGAGGCAACTCTAAGCAGCCTATCACATCCAAGTGAATACCTTCATTCACACCAGAAAAATTTAATTTCACTTCCATTATCTATGTGAAAGTAACCATCTCACTCTGACCTTCACACTCAAAAAGACCTTCTCTATGTAGAAAATTACTTACAGACATACAGTGCACACCTAACTTCTAAGCTAGAGCAGTGGCTGATTACAGATATATTCTGTGAAGCGAAGAACATTGTTCCTTTCTCACTTGACTACCTCTTCAGGAGACAGAATGATAAAAAAGACTTTACGATAATTCAAGAATTATGGAAATTCATGGAGAAGAATGCCAGTTGAAAAGGATATGTTACTACACATTACAACTTTCAGTGCTTTCTCCCATACCTTCCCTGAAAGTATTACTGACTAATCTTGACTTTGCACTCTCCTCAAATCCAGCAAAATCACAAACAAAATGGACACTTTAATTCTTCCTTCTTAAGAAAGAAATTTTTTACGATGAGGGTGGTGAGATGTTGGACGAGGTTGCCCAGGGAATTTATGAATGCCCCGTCATTGGAAGTGTTCAAAGTCAGGCTGAGCAACCTGGTCTAGTGAAAGATGTCCCTGCCCATGGCAAGGGGGTTGGACTAGATGGTCTTTAAAAGGTCCCTTCCAACCCAAACCACTCTGTGATTCTATGAATACAGACATTTAGGAAACCTCAGAAAAAGTATTGGAAGAGAAACATTCTCTCAGCCCATCCCAAGCTCAAGTGCATTCTCCCCACTCTCTGGATGGACTTTTTGTCCACATTCCCTACAGTTCTACAGGGGGTTTTGTTTGTTTATTTTTAAGAATGCTAGCTGGAACTGGATTGCCCCTTCAGGTGTTCCTGTTTCATGCAAATGATGCCATTGCAAAGAAGAGCTGCCATTTTTCACTAAGCTCGGGTAACCAGTTAAGACCTTGAAACTGGAACCAGGTCTTCATGACAGCGCTCACCCACAGTCAGGTGGGATCAGTGGTGGTGGGGCAGACCAACTTAAATATTCACACGTTCACTATCAAAGCATTCATATACAACCATCGGATTTTTCTCCTACAACAGTGGGTGGTGTCATACTTTCACTAGAATGCGATTTCACTGTGAATTTGCAAGCTATAATTACCAACTTTCCGCAGCTCAAAAGAAGTATCAAAGCAATGTCCAGCTGCCAGGAGGAGTACTGCATAATTAATTCCTGACTGTAATGTTGGCTCTGACTCAAATGCCTTCTTGAACCTAGAAAAAAAACAAACATACAAGTTTACTTTCTAAATAATGCGATCTAATAGGGACATAATTATACTTTTAGGTACTTTAAGTGCTTATCTTCTGTTTACACAGCAAGATTCCATGGAAGCTAAAATATTACTGTTTTCCACACATGCTTTGTGGTTATTTTGGGGAGTCCGTTATTTATACATCCTCCTCCCATTTCCTTTCCCCATACACAACAAGCACAGACCCTACTCATCCATCCCAGTAAAGTTATAATATCTTACTAGATTTCCAATTTTATTTGAGATTAAAGAAAAAAATACTATGAGCTTGTAAGAGACCTGTTTCACAGTTATATTAATAAGCTCATTAATTTACTCTTAAGTATATGAATTTTCACTGACTTGAAACCTTAGATTCTATTGTGGATCTGCTACAGTGACATACAATCATATCAAAATGTATAAGCACAAAAGCAAGTGATACATGAAGATACTTTGCATTTACCTATGATTTCAGCTACTCCAAATCTTATTCTTTACTGGGTGTCTCATTGACATCGTCCTTATGAGTCTATTCACATAAAAAAGGACTGTATCAGATTTCATTCCCCTCAAGAGGAAGTGAGCGAGCCAGAGGAACAGCAGTGGTATTCACCTAGCCTAAATCTTGTCTTAAAAGAAGTTGAGGGTCTTCACACAAACACTGTCCTCATGCTAGCAAAGCATGCTGTGGTATCAACAGCAGATCTACAGTGCTTTAAACTTGTTCTACAGAGTGAGAACATGTTTGGTTGCATGTACATATATACCTCCCACCACCACCCTGTAAGGAGGAGGCAAACAAGACTATCATATGTGAGTTAAGGAGCACAAGAGATTCAGTTAACACAACTCTGCTACAGTAAAAAGCAATGGAGTTTAAAATTACTTTCAAAAGGATGGGAAAAATCCAGACAAACAGATGGATTATATAAAAAAAATTAAGCAGGTTGTGAGATTAATACAGAAGGAAGGAAAGAAAAATAATCTATGCAAAACCTAAGAATTTGGCTTCCAGACCATACTTTGACATGTAAGCAAATCTAAGGCATTTTGATCCTAGCAGGCCAAAAATATGGCTTGTTTGTAATTTTTAAATTTTATTTTGTTTGTTGTTTTTCCCTGCTCTAATGATTCAGGACTTTGCATCCTCTAACATAAGCTCTGCTTTCCAAAACTGCAAGACAGGTTTCTCTTCAATCTGGTACAGATACACTCTTTCTATACTCCAGCTGCCCACCTCCAAAGAACTTAATCATTAGACAAGAGTCTAGTCCTCTAAAAAAAAAGCATGATGAGCAGAGTAGACTCAATTAATGCTTTTCTTTCATCATCTGCCTTTTCTTTTGTACTGTGAGTTACAAAAAACAATGAAGAAAGTACATACAAAATATTTTCACTCACTTAAAAAAATTAAACCACAACCCACCACAAAACCCAACCCCCATAAAAGTCCACCAAACAGGATGACACTTTCATTGATTCTAAGCATATATAGCTAGAAAAGACCCATTAGCTGGCATAATCTGTTTGGAGAGACAGTGATGTTAGGAACTGGGCTCCCTTTATTGCCCCAGAGATCTTTCATGCTGTAATCCTCATGCAGCATCAGGAAAAGGAAAGATGGACAGAAGAAGAAAAAAACCTTGCAAGTGTTTTTGTTCAATACAGGAGACTGTACTTTCACTTTTTTTGTTTTGCCCCCAAATACCTAATTCCTGGCATGACAATCAAAATTTCTCTAGTTCTTGGACAGATACAGACAAAACTTCAAAATTTAAAGATAAAATAAGCATATTTCATATGTTTCAACAGGTGGGCACATTTGTGCTGTAAACAATGTTAGTCATACAGACAAAGGAGGTGGAGGTGAGCTTAAGTTTGCAATATAGTTACTGCTTGCAGAAGCACTGGTGAAACAGCCCCCAAAAAAACCTTTTCCCCTTTTCTTAAATAAGTTACCACAGAGATGCCACCAGAGTTCCTGATGTGCTCAGTTTTGGCCAGTGATGAGTCCATTGGAGCTGGCTGGAACTGGCCGTGTCTGACATAGGGCAGCTCCTCATGTCAGAGGCCACCCCTTCAGTCCCCTGCTGCCAGGAGCTTGCCACCTACCCCCAGCAGACCAGAAAGTTCATCCTGGGAATTTTCATACCTGGGTTCTGCCTTTTCTCTCCAAATTGCTTCCACATCTCCCTTCCCCACAACAGAAATTCATTTTTCTAGCCATCTTTACATGCTACTCACACCAAAAAATACTGGTATCTTGGACCTCTGTAGTCCTATTTACCTCTCTTAAGTTGTTATAACCAAAAGTGTAGTTTTGTATTTGGTACGATCCTGTGCTGACATTCTTAAACCTGCCTTATATCCACATAGCCTGCACAGCAAGAATTTACAGACAAAAAGTAAAACATAACCTGTAATAATTAATTTTGAACAGATAAAAATATTCACAGTTTCCCAAACAACTCACAAGCCACATCTGTTGACTGAACTGATTTAAATTCAACTGGTACAATTACTGTACCTTGTCATGCCCCAAATATCACTGGAGGAGCCTGCACAGTATCGTAGAAAGGCGGTAAGTTTTAAAAGTCTGCCTGTAAAGCAGAGGCTAGCTTAGCTGATGCAATTATGAATGCCATCAAGAAATTGAAAGCTGACATTTGGGAAAATGTTGCAGTGCAAATGCTGAATTAAGGAGATAGCAGTAAAGAGATTTGAATAAAGACTTGATAGCTTTGGTAAGTCTGATTTACACTGTCAGTATGCAACAAGAAAGTGACAGTTAATAATTAATCTTTCATCTCTTGTCTCATATTTATATGAAAGATGTCTTTTATTCTGCTTTTTAATTATCAGGAAAGCACACTGCCTGCCTTTTTTTTTTTTTGAATAGAATAAAGTACCTTGACATCACCAGTTGTTGCAAAAACAGTGCTTTGGTTCTGCTACCAAATTCTCATTATCTTATGCAATTCACCATACTTCTGCATCCTCATTTCTCTAAGACTGAGATAATAACCCTTACCTCAAAATAAAGTTACACTACCATAGAGGTATCGTTCCTGCACACCCCTTCCCTCATTGTGGCCTGGCGTAGCACTGGAGTAGGTCTGCTCCTTCCCAAGAGCCTTCCACTGAGTTATGAGTCAATCCTTCAGCCATGTCAAGCCTCCTATATGACTAACACTAGAATTCAAATCAATGTCCAGCATAAAGTACAAACCAAAAGCAGCTGGCCCATCCGGTACAGCTTCCAGCCAAACTCGAGCTTGACTCAACAGAGATCACCTTGTTCTACAGCAGCGGGCACAGGGAGAAGTCTGTACGGGGTCTGACTTGCCAGAGACTTCAGGGATTATTCATGGGCTGGCTGGTCAGCATCCTACCCCGCTGCAGGAGCTGCCAGCCTGCTGTCCTTTCCCAAACTAGTATGCCTGACTGCAATCACTTCCCCTCATCAAATGTCTGAATATCATGACTGCTAAGATGCACCAACTAAAAGTGTGTTCTATGTGAAATATCCTAGAAGTAATTACCACTATTATACATATAATCGTTCTTAGTTCAATTGTGTTTGAAAATGTCAAAGTTTTATCTATTCATAAGGCACTATGAATGAGGAAAAAGCAAGATGTACAATACCAAAAGTAATTTCTATTTATTCTATTTAGCCTGTGAAAATGCGTAGTATTTGCATACAGGACTACAGTTTTCTTTTTACATTAGTTCATGACATGAGCAAAATATTATTTTATTTTTTTTTAAAGAGAATCTTGAAAGTTTGTTATGGGCTTTGCCTTAGAGGAAATAAAATTTTTCTTTAATTTAAAATTATGAAGATGGGGACGACAACAATATGCTGCATTCCTGTTATTGCAACATCTTTAAAAAAAGTCCAATAAGCATTGCAAAACTGTGAAGCATGACCAGCAATTCTAAACTGTACTCGTACTCTGAGGTCACAAATGGTAAACAATTATATCTTATCTCTTACCAAAGAGAGCTCTAATCTGAAGTTTACTGAAAACAAGTGATAAATGACGAAGGGAGAAGAAAACTTTCCATTCTAAGCATTTACTTCAACAGGCAGCTGATGAGCACAAGACCAGAACTAGAATCTGATGTGCAGGATACATAAACACAGATTGCCTGTTCCCTCATCTGAATCATAATGGAGAAAAGGAGCTCATCCTCACAGAAGTCTAGGATGGCATCCAGTGCCTCCATTTGTTAACTTATTCCACATAACAGTGGTTTAGTGCATTTCAAAAGCAATAAAAAACATGATACTTGCCTCTAAAATTAAGATAAGAATTTGTCTAGCCTATTGTGTGCTACTTTGACTATTGATGGGACTGTAGTCCACTGTAATATGCATATAATATACGGTGATGATGGGGTGATAAAACTTTTGCCAGCATGAGCTTGTAAGAGTCATATTACTTGTGAGCATGGAAGCAAAAAAAAAAAAAAAAAGACAGAATGGTACATCCTAAGCATCAGTGCAGAGTTAAACCTCAGCACTTTTAAGCCTAGCTAGCTAGTGTCTATCAGATTGCAGATATGCCAATTGATTCACAGCTGATTATTGTCTGGCTCAGATTCCTAAGAATAATATAGTAAACAGGAGACTTCATATTTGGGAAAAAGAAGGAAAATACACTCTGATCAGAGCTACCTAAACTTCCAAGTCTCTGAGGCACTTCAAGAACTTTGTGGAACCAGATCTCTGAACAACATAAATCTCTCATTCTTAACAAATAAGCAAAGAAGATTAGAAGATTCAGTGTATCCCTTAAGGATGCCAAATTTTTTGAATGAAAAACAGTTGAAATACATTCTTGTTTAAGGAATATTTTTCCAAAGCTAACAAAAGGACATAGACCAGGAAAACAGTACTCACCAGAACGTCCCTTTGTCCCTGCTTTCTGTATCTGTGAACCCAGATTCCAAAAACATGTCCTTGTAAATTCGACCAACCAGGCAGTACATATCTGAAGCTACTTGGTCTTCCTGTTCTACCAGGGGAATCATAATTTCTAGAGCTTTCTGTCTGTCTCCAGGCAGATTTCGCCTATTAAAAAAATAAAAATTTTTATTAAAAAACCCAATAAAGTTAACAAGAAAGTTTTTCATGACCATGTTTGAATATATATGTATGATTTTATCCACGTAAAAAGTGCCTCTAGACATAATGGATTATATTATATATCCACACTTTTTTCTCCCCCTTCCTTTCTCTTTTTTTTTTCCCCTTTTCTTAATATCATGGGACACGTTTATAAAAGCCCCAAAACATGTTTTCTCTCTCTCATGAAGCATCAGCTAGAGCAAAGCACTAACAACAGCAACAAGAGACTCAAAAGAAATTCTTAGAAAGATCACTTGTTACTTTCTTACAAAATAGAAATATACAAACCTCAGGTTTCATATCTAATATTTCTTTCATAGTAATTCATGCTTTAAAGGAAAAAAAGATTCCATCTTGTGTTTGTGGGGTTTTATATATCTATATATGTATGTATATACACACACATTTTGATCATGAATGTGAAGCAAAAAACCCAAAATGTGTAAACCAGACTGAATTCCCATAATAGGGAAGGTTAGGAAGTGAAGCTTATAATATTAACAGGAGTACTTAAGACAAATAAACCACGTAACTGCAAGTATTAGACACTTCCTGGTGACTCACAGTTTAGATACATACATCGTTCAGTATCAAGAGTTTAGAATTTTTTACATATTTGTGTACTGAACAAGCAAATGACTCCTTTCTCAGCAAAAACTATTCTTTGGTGGTTTGGAAAGAGTATTATATTCTTTTGGAGAAATTGCTTGTAATATTTCAGTGGCTACAATTTGAATTGAGGAGAATATTTAAAAGTGGTTTTGTATCTGTCTTGCAAGCTTTGCACTGAAGAAGTTTGCAAGAGAAAGCTACCTCAGAAAGAAAAAGAAAAAAAACACATCAAAAGCCACAGCCTTCTTAAAGCAGATACTATTTGATCAGAAGTTCAGTAGTGGATTTTTTCTTCCCCCTCTACAAGAACATATCAAAGTTTTGATGCATCTGCACAGGTAGTGTCAATGTCAAACCTGAGAGATCAGAGCATGTGTACTCTAAGTGATACCTGAGCTTGAGAGCTCTGAGCTCATGTATGCAGCTCCAGAAGGGAGTGATGTGGAAGAAAAGGTTTAAATCAAGCAGAATAGGTAACAAAGGATGAATGAGTACTTACATCATAACAAAAATAATTAAGAAAACAGAGCAAAAGCACTTGCTTGAGCAGACAGTATAAAATGCTTTCCTGAGCAAAAAAACCCCAGAGCATGCAAGTCTACATGCTGGGCCAACCTCTATTGTTGTCTCAGCCTGATGAGAAAGACAAATGAAACCCAGTGCTGCCTCTTCCCAACCTTCAGACCAGTCAGATTCTAACAAATTAGGAAAAGTCCCCTCAGACCACAGAGCTGCATTAGGCTCCCCAAGTACTTCTAGAGTGGCACAGCAAGGCTGGTGTACTCATTTGAGAAGGACAATCCCAGGCCCCAGGGAGAGAAATCAAGTGCTCCTGGCTGAGCAAGTAACAGTCTCCTTCAGGTCTGTGTTACTTAGCTCCCCTGCCAACTGATCACTTGCCAGTTGTTGAAGGTTTGCTTCCTTTTGTTTTCTCTTCTCATATTGACCACTTACGTAAAGGAACAAGGGTAAGTCTGCAGCTTCTTTGTTTTTCGGCTGACTTTCATTACAGAAGGGCAATTTTCAGAATGGTGTTTCAGGTGGATAACTCCTCCACATCTTGTATCAACTATCACTAATCCAGATCAAACCAATAGCTACCTGAACTTAATGAGAACAAAACCAGTAAGACACAACAGTGTTTTGTAATACGAGCAATTACACTTTGCTGTTCTCCAGAGACAGAGGTCCCCACTTTTTTTTCTGCTTCCTCTTCCATCATCAATGCCCTCACACACTTTCTTGATTTAGGTCAGACTAATCCTGACTAATTGAGCCGCTCCATCCTTCCGTACTCGTGACCTGGATTAGAAGCAAGAAGGACAGCTTCTTCCACAACAAACATTCAGATGTGCAGAGTATTCCAGACCAACCTTAGCTCAGGAAACATCCACTATATTCCCAATAAGGAGAAAGCTACAATTAACCCAAATAATTCCTTCCTAGCATACAGCAAAGCATAAACATTTTCATGGCTGTCATGGATTCCAGTGGAATGTACAATCTGGAGAAGGGAGGGAGAGGAAAATCTGAACTCCTTTGGAGGTACTGTGTAGACCTTTTGTATGAAGATACCCTCAAAGGCTACATCTTAATAGTCACATCTATAAAAACAGACATTTCAGTCTGCAAGAAATCTCAACAGAACCAATGAAGTATAAGAATCTGCCTGAAAAGATTGTACTGCAGTTCTGCAGATTTTTTAGTGCCCCAGTGAACTAGTCCAGTCCTGTTTTCAAAGGTGATTTTGTTTTAGAAAATGGTGACCCTAAGGTCTAAATAACTTCTTAAAAATCCAAGGTGCAGGTGCACCTAGTGACTTTTGTGAAGGCTACGTAGAAGCGGTAGACACATGCTGGATTATTTAATCTGCAAAGCTCCACATATTTATGGCAAAGCAGGAACAAAAAGGGCACAATATTTATACCTTCATATACTTGGTACAAAGGAACAAGAAAGGATCTGGACATTTTATTCAGACAAAACAATGCCAGATAGCTGTTTTTGTTTAGTTTTTCAGCTAATTACTTGTGACATATTTTGACATCACTTTGACATGACATGCAGTTTTGAGGCTCTTCAGCAAACCTGAATTACAATATTCAAATCCGTGAGAAGCAGAAAGATCTGTAGACATTTTCTATATTTGAGAATTTCAATGCTGACACCTGGTCTACTCCTCTAAATGTCAATAGCAAAATGTTCATTGTGATAACAGCAAGGAAGCAGAAAACCTCTGTAGTTTCCTCTAAAAAACTCCCCCTTTAGTGCCTTGCCCAATTGCCAGTATCCTAGAAAAAGAAAAATCTAGGCTTGGCTCTCATTTAACCCAAGAAAGTAGTGCATGCTGCTCCATGTGGTACATTTTGTGCATGTTATCAGAGAACATGAAAATTAGTTGTTTATTATTATTATAATAAAATCTTCTGATGGACACTTGATGAAAGTTCTCCTCCTGTCTCCTGACACTACCAGAACTCAGACATGAATAACATGATGTCTAAGTTAGCACAAATGCTGCAGCACTGCCACTCATACAGCAATGTTAAAAGTGTATTTTATAGAGGTAAAATACTGCTAGGTATTTATTTGCTCTGATTTAGGTACCGAAATGAAAAAACAATGCAAACCTATGGAAAGACAAATCAAACACATTTAAGGAAAAGGAATGGAATTTGACAGCACAAGAGAAAGAAAGCTTAGATTGATCACTAAGCTCAGAGTCCCCAGAGTTGCTTCACTGAAAACCCCTAGATGTGCGTATGAAGATTCCAGTATGGAACTTCATCCGGGACTACCAATCCTGTGAGAAGTCTGCAGTTCTGATTTACTGTTCAACAGCAGAAGAAAGGGAGGATTCTTACCTGTTCAGCGCAAACGCATAATGAAACCTCACATGGTGGTGGGAAGCCAAGTCAAAAGTAGGCAGTTTTTCTAAAGTTTTCACCAGTTTCACAATGGAATCATAATCCTTTCAAAAGAAGGGAATAATGAAGTTTTATGTAGCTCTACTGAGGTATACCTATATAAACTCCTCTTTGAACTAAGCACCTCTTATTTCATACTAAGAAGTATTTTCAGTTCATTTTAAGTTTTATAGATTTTAGTTTCTTCAGTCTCAAACTGTAAACAGCCTGGCACTCATCAGAAATGTGAATATGCACAGTATTTAGCAGGGACACACAATTTGGTCTCCTGTACTGCTTCAACATGGACCTGTGGAAATTTTAGTACATCTATGTCACGATTAAAGTTAGCTTCAGGGGCTGAATGCATATCAGAGTTCATATTGTACAGACATTACAATGCTAACTGCTTCTGAATTAAGGCATCCCAAAACTCTGAAGTAGGCATGAGCCACAAAAACACAATAAAATAATCTTTCAATACCACAGTTTTTAAAGTAGCTTACTCTCTGACATATTTAAAAACCAAACAAACAAAACCAAAATTGAAACCAAACCACTTCAAAATGTTTAAGGAACAACAGTTGAAATTATGTGTAACAAAGTAAGCAATTACTTGCACCGTTCCAGAAGCCGAAATGCACATGAATGTGTTATGTCTCCACGAGAAATGTCACAAGCATGGTGACAAAGTATACATACACGTATCAATAGCAGAATGCTACCATAGCCTTTAAGTAGGAGACACTACAGACTGTTTGTCACATAGTAATGCTGAGATGGAGAAGAGTTATTCTATGTTGTATACTTTTTAGATGCTGTTATAAAATAACAGCGCTTACCTCCTGTGAACAGTCTAACTACAAAAAAAAAGTAAAAAGCATCAGTGAAGATACTGTAAAAGATTTTTACTAGTGTGCATTATTTGTACAGTTTGTTAGCAAATATGTGCAAAATACACTAAAAATTTCACTGAGAATGTAATTTAATTTATTATGTTTTACTGATCTTAGAGCATAGGATTCATACCTGGATGTCTCTGTAGGAGAGCAGCAAGTTTATTACAATGTCAGCAGACAAGACTTCAACATTATCCACTCGCTGTCGAATCCTTGCCAGCTCTGCTGCAAGCTCTTTGCCTGTGTAGAGGTTACGGGCCTTCCTGATGTCGTTCAGAATGGATTCCCGGAAATACTGGCTGGAGATGAACAACTTCACGTCAGCAATTTGGGACAGGTCCCTTGCATTTGTTTTTCTGGCCTTGCAGCTCTCCCACAGTGTATATGTGGAACAATTATTGACAGAGCAGTGTCAATGGAGAGATTTGGTCAAGGTAAGGCATTCATTATTAATTTGTCTCAACGGAAGGCAAAGCATCACATCATCCTGAAGCAAGAGTCTGACATTTATATTGCCAGCAGGAATATATGAGTTTTAGACAGGGGTACAAAAAGACAACTCACCTTGAACTGGCCTGTGCCACCTTCAAGAGCTGAACAAATCGATCCACCAGAGGTAAGCATATAGGCCCAAGCAGCGACTCAAAACTGGGCTGCATTAGTTCTGTTAGTCCCTTCATAAAACTGCTATCACAGCAGTACACCTTGTTATGTGGAGTTATCATATAAGGAACAAATATGTAGTTACCAGTGCACATCTGTAAGGAAACAAGGTGCAATATTTAGGGCAGTTATGGTTTGACAAGCCTAAGCATAAAACAACTGCATATGCTACCTGCAGAATTTCACCTGTTAAAGTCAAAGAGAGATCTGCTGCTTATTTCAGCAAAACCAAGATTTTACCTATGAAGCTCCAGGGTTACATAAATTCAGTATGAAATACACCTGAAATGTATTCTTTCAGATTTCTGAACTTCCTCCTCTAAGACGAGTCTTTTTAGAATCATCGTGTTGACCTTAAAATAGTCATTAGCTCAATGGCAAAACAATTCTGAGGGCACACTCTAGTCACCCCAAAGTGGCAGGCAGACTAAAGTGAAGCTGACATACTCTTTTCAAGCTGACTGATGTTCAGAAAAGAGCAAGCACTCTGCAATTTAGTATATTTAGGCTCACAAATGTTGAAAACAATAACACAAGCTAGTTGCCTCACAACAGGAAAACTGTAGAGAAAAACTAATCCTCATATGAACTGCAAAATCACCCAAACAGTTTAGCATAAAAAAGACAAATTAGATTCCCTGCTATGTAGCAAACTTTCTTGGCCAGTGGGACTTAAAACTGTACGTGTTTCAGAATAACCATTTATGGAACACCTTAGCATTGCTAAACTGTATTGATTTCTATATATCAATGTATGACAGATACTTCACCAAAAAAAAATAATCATTTAAGTTTGTCTTCCAGGAAAGCAGGAGGCAAGATGTCTGGTGCCTGCGGCATGCGAGTGAGTACGGATTTATGCACATAGAAAGTCTGCTGAATATTTGTGGTTCTGAAGGGTCTTAACTATGAGACAGCACACCATCAAAATCAGGAGGAGTTCTGCCATTTGGCTCTCAAAGCTGACTCCACTACTGAAGTGGCCAGCAGCCCAGCAAGAAAAGCCTTAAGGAAGCAATTCTTGAGACCCATCATTTTGGTGCCCCTAAATTACTTCCAAGGTTAATTACCTTCTGGTCAGCTTCTTCTGCTTTCCCAGAAGTCAATACAGCAATGAGGACATCACTTTGGAGTCTTCCCTGGCAAGCGGAGCTCCGTGCATTGAGAGAGCAGCGACTGAATAGTTTTCAAATGCACAGTACCAGCTGTGTGCTTAAAACATGCATTTTAACATGCATTATTAGATTTTAAAAACATGGAAGGATTGAGGTGCTCTAGTCTGTATGAATGTATGTGTACAGTTATATCAGTAAACATATGTTTGGGTACGGATCAGAGATTGGCTATGAAGAGTGCAAGAATTTTTTTTTTTTTTAATTACACCTATTATGCTATGACACTATAAGACCTCACTATAAAGGCAATCCCACCCACACTTCTGAGGGATATAGACAAACTGTAAAATTTAAAAGTAATTGATGCAGGCAATTACATTAGGTCCACTGAGCTCAACTAACCCAGAATTTGGTTGGAGATTATTGCATACACACACTTGCACAAGGATGAATTTAGTCTTCTGCCCCCAACAACTGCAAAATGTTACAGCTGAATAGCTAAGACATTTTTCTGTGCATGACTGTAGCAATTCCAAAGGAAATTTGAGAACTGGGATATGTATGACATTTTTAAGAAGCAATTAAGAAGTGTGATTCTAGAACCCAAACTGCTCATCTTTATGATGGAGAACTGAATAGACACTTCTACTCAAAAATATGCTACCATGTAAGGTGATCACACACTTTTAAGAGTGAATGGGTGAACCTTTGACCCTGTTAAAACCTAAAAAGCCCCACAGTCAAAAGCAGAGAGGAAATTATGAATTTGCTGGAACTGGTTTCTGCAATTACAGGACAAGGGCAGTCAGTGACTGGCACAGGAACCACTATTAAGCATAGGCAGACTATTCTCCAAATTTCCTTTTTTAAATAAAGGAGAAAAAGTTTGGGAAGTCAGAGCCAAGAGAAAGGGTGAAGTAGCTACAGATATCCTGGGGCAAGCATTTTACTTCCTAATGTTTATTCAGTGCATTAAAAATAAATTCAAGACTGCTTGCAGGAAGGCCTTCTCAGACCTCTGGCACACTGTTCCCAAAGCTCAAGTCGTAATTAAAAATCAGCTCTGAAAAAGGATGTTTCCAGCTTTTGAAATCCACAGAACCCAAAGTTTATCCTGGCATGATGGTCAGGCCACCTACAGAGACAGTACTGGAGTCTTCACAAATAATCCTACAAGCAGGAAAACTACTCTTCCTGCAGAGGCCAAGTGCCTGAGTCCATCACTGAGCAGGAGCTCTTATAAACTGATCCCAAGTGCACCTTCTGGAGGAAGTAGGTATGTATTTTGGTGGAACAAGAAAGCCAGCAAAAATTAGCTTACATGCATTTTTCCTGGTACCTGGGCAGGGCGGGGGGGAAAGCTGGTTATATTACAGAGCCTGCTATGGAAGACATGCAGACCCAGTAGCCTTTGAAAGCAGTGGACTAGGAAGAACTTAACAGTAAAAGACAGGAGAAACCACTGTGTGGGAAGAAAACAGAAGAAAGTAAGATCAACTTGGTTCAGAGGGCCCCCAGGGTTCTCAGGGAATTGTCTCAAGGTAGAATCTCACCTTGATCCTTGGTGGTAAGTACCATGGGAATACAGTAGCCTTTCCCTCAGCCAGGGCGTTAAATTGGTTGTTAACTTAACCTAGACAGTTACGTTTTGTGGGGAGCTCTGTATCTCTGAAACCTCTCAAATTTGGCTGAAATTCATCAGACAGACAAACAGGCAGATACGGAAAGAGGGTGGAGGATGAAAAAAAAAGTACAAGCTCTTAAGTTTTATTTCCTTTGGATATAGGCTTTAACAAAAAACAACAACAACAAAAAACAAAACAAAACAAGGCCCCCACAACCAAAAAAAAACCCTCACCAGAAAAAACCCACATGCAGCAAAGTTAAGAAATACAAGAAATATTGACCTCAGTTTCACTTTACTAGCTAAAGAATACATTAGATATTTAACAGCTGAACCTGACAAAGGCAGATATACAGTAGCTCTGATAACAAAAAAAAAAGGAATCAAAAGATAATATATTATTTATTAAAGGTGGTGGTGGAAGAACGATAACAGTGACGACAAGACTGCTCTTGTGTAATGAAGTCTATGGTCTCCCACTATGGAGAAACATATTTTGTCACCATCACAAATTCTAATTACAAAGAGTCCAACCCCAGCTGCATTTAGGAAATGATTGGGATGGGATCGCAAGAGGACCAGGCTGTGGGGGCTGCAGCTGAGGAGCTGCTCCAGTGTCAGACAGCTCTAAACCTTCTTCCCCAAAACAGAGTGCATGACTTGCTTCTTTCCTCATTCCCAGGCTATGCAACCTCTGCCTCAGCCACTTTTACTTCCTTTCTCACCCTTCTTTGTCAAAATATAAGCTACACTAACTTAAGTCAGAAAGGATCAGATGGTCTTTGACACACACTTCCTATCTGCTCACACATTGCTTTACATTTTGACTTAGTGCACATTATTCCACTTGGAAGTTTAAATACATTCCACTTATCCTATTAAAATCTGCCCTGTAAAACTCCATCCCAACTCTGATTTCATGAAGTCTGATATTCTTTCCTAACCCTAATTAACTTCACTCTATATTCTAAGTTTGTTGAGCACCCAAGACAAAATTGCTATTTTCCTTTGATCCATTCCTCTGACTTGCCATACCATGTACAATGAAAGTAACATAATCAAGCCACTCAAGAAAAATGGGCAATTCTTGAAGAAGTAACACCTTAAATCCAATTGCAATATCCTCAGTTACATCAACACCCTCTAAAAAAACGTGAGTGGCATAAAGGGTCTTCAAAAGTGGGTAGGAATAGACACCCCCCCCCCCCAATCAACAACAGGTGCTGGAAGTTTCATTTTCCAACCCTCTTTCTTTATAAATCCCTCATTATTTAAGGTTCGAAAGCTCAAACTACACTAGTGAAAGTTACAAAGTGACTACAGGTGACCCGAGTTGTAAGCTGAAAGGCATTACTGAAAACATCAGGGGCTGGGACAGGCCATGAGTGTGCATGCAGAGAGTTACTACGGTTCAGCCTGATGCACAAGAACTCAGGGTATTAGATAAGGTAAACTTGGCCTGAGCTTTCAGGTCAGCTGAACTAGTTATATCTAAGAGATAAGAACATACATAACTTCCAAGGCTTTGGGTCAGCACACTCAGTACCTGGCAACATAAGGCCACCTTCTGAAAGACTATCTGTGCCATAGCCCATTTCATCAAATCCGTCAGACTAATCAGAAGGCAGAAGTACTGGCTGGAGCCAGCTACACATACTTAAATGCTTACCACAAAGTGACAAAACCTGTAATTCATTTTTGCAAATGTTTTAATTGGTTTATATTTTTCTAATGTCCCTTCCTCACTTACTGTGCAAAATTAAACAGTTCCAGAGTGTGTGTAATTTCAGTTTAAATACAGCAATAAGATTGTCTTAACGGCTCTACAGTTACAGAATTTAAGATTATGCTGCTCCTAGCTAGACCTACTGGACACGGGAACATTAAGCACATCTTTCCTGTTTGATATCCTTTTTCAGCTTCTGAAAAGAAATTAATATAGCACCTACTTGTATTTAAGTAGATAATAAAGATGCATTAAAGAGATAATAAAAATACACAGCATATAGTTATATTTTAATGATCACAGTAAGAATATAAAACAGCCCTTCTTTCAATATCCTCCTCTAATACAGAACTGTTACTTGTAAAAGGGACATCTTTTTGGGACTTCAATTTGGAGACCATGTCTTCTTAGAAAGAACATCATGCAATAAGGTAAACACTATTCTCTCCCCCGCAAATACATCTGACATAGTACAGAAGATTTTTCTCTGAAAGTTGTACAGATTAAGATGACATGGTACTATGCAAATGAGCATTTGAGTTCTGCCCAATTAATTCTCAGATCTTGAATTTTACTTCAAAAGGAAGGAGAAAATCTGCAAAATCCCAGGGAGCCAATGGTGTGCAGTCCTCTTGATTCCCTGAGGCTCTTCACGAACACTGCTCTGTTGGAATCATTTAACAGTCAAATATCCACAAACAGAAGAAAGCTGCCTTCAAAGACAAGAAGTGTCAAAGAAAACAAAAATCTCCCAAAATAAAACCATGATGTTTTACTCGGTGGGAGAATCTAGCAGAATCCCATCTACTTGCCTAAGCTTCATGTCAGCATCCAATGTAACTCTTCTTTTTTTTTTAATAAATAAAATCATCTGAGGTAATAAAAATAGCAGTATCACTCATAAGTAGGAACTGTTCTTCCTGCTGACTCTCCTTTAATTAAGATCAGCTTTTTTGCATTTCTCCTACTAGTTCTTTTGAGAAATATCTGCTCTTATTTCAATTCTTCTGATGAGATTTTTCTTAGAGGTAATTCTCCGACTGCACATGGTGTTACACGTAGCAGATGGCAAAATCCTAAACCAAGTTATGAAATCTATTCCCTCCATCCCCCAAACACACCGTAAATCAATATGTGCTGATGTTTTAATGAATACAGACTCAGTTTGGGTTTACTTCAAGTCCCACTCACATAAATGACAGCCTTTCTACTGATTTGAGAAGGAACATAAGCAAGCCTCGCACCTCAAATGAACTGAAGCACGGAGACTGGGTCTACTCTTTTAAATACTTCATTTTCTTTGGAAATATATTCTTTCTTTATCTGCCCAGCAATAACATTCTATTGCAGCCATGCCACATCCTAAATGGTTGTTAAAAAAAAAAATAAAAAAAAGTCAGCATACACTCTATATGGTCCTTTCATCATATTCACATAGGAAAAAAAGTTCTAACTTTTTTCCAAGGAAACTATGTGCCAAATATATTAGTCAAAGAATTCAAAAAATGAAAGAATGAGCAAAAGATAGTGATGTATCATAAATACATGCCACAGTTGCCATCATAATGAAATATTTACTGAAGGTTACTACATAGCATTTTTACATACTTGGATACCAAAAATCAAACTGCCCCTGAATCATCTGCCAGCTGCGTGAGGAGTATCAAAAATATTTCCCCCTATTTCCACAGGGAAAGAGACAAATAGCTAAACATATCCTATGGGATCTATAGTCTTCTAGCAGTACCTATATGGAGGCTCCAAGCTTGCCGACGCCTCTGGCATGCCTCATCCAGGGTCACTCAGAAAAGGAAAACACTGTTAAGAGTCCCCAGCCATACAACATTAACCCTGTTGCTTAATCACTGATGCCTGCGAGTCAGCCGCCCAGCAGAACGGTTCCCATGGCCTTGCAATCCCTCCTCCGCTCAGGCCAGCAGCTGCACCGTGGTCTCACACCCCGGCAGCTCCCCAGGCTACCCATCACCCCAACCTGGTGCAAGCAAGCAGCCTGAACTGAAAGGTGAGCACTGTGTCGAGGTGTTACTGCAATTGGTTGTAAACCACATGTATAATGCATGCACATTAAACTTCCTCAGATTCAGCAAGAAGCGAAATTTTAAAAAAATTGAATAAATGGCCATTTGAAACCTGACCTGCAGCTTTTCTCCAAAGCTGTTAAAACTCAAACCAGGGAGAATTAGGATGAAATAAAAACTGGTGAACTAAAACAAGCAAAGTACAGCCACGAACTGTAACCTTTATACCAACATCTCCTTGTGACTGAAACTCTCTACTAGTAATTTCTAGAACGCCTCTGCTGCTTGGTTGACCTCAAAAATCAGATAAAAGAAAAAAACTAAACTTAAGCTTTCAAATATCAAAGTAACTGCCTCCTGTTGAAGTGTCACTCCCTGTAAAAATGTATGAGTTTGGCATTACTGCAGCATTTGGAAGAGGTCCAACTAAATAGCTATAAAACCACATATAACAGGAAATAAGCCTATGTTATCTTGCACTGCTCTGCCCTGACAGGCTCCAGGCAGCTTATCCTAGCTATGCAACATTGTATTGAGTATTATTAGGAAGCACAAAAATCCAATCAGAACAAAGAACAAAACAATTGGTAATGTTTGTTTGTTTTTTCTCCCCACCAGTTTTAGGGATACAAGGTTCAGGAAAAGCAAACACAAGGCATTTCAGTTAGACAGATATATATAGATACACACACACATGCACTTGTTTTGCAGCCTTTTTAATACCCTGGTGCCAGGGATACCATTGTCTTGTTACAGCTGATGTTTGCATGCTATTAAAAAACATGTTCTAGAACAACAGGGCTAAACTCCTGGTTTATTCATATGTTAATTTCATTTTTGCATATTTGCAACCTCACATAATCATTCATATTACTATTTTGGTAAGGGTGGGCATCAGTCACAGGCTCTCAAGAACAGCACCTTTGTCATACCCATTTATCCAAGAGTCTTACAATTTATGAAGAAACATGATTTTCATGAAGCAGGAATTATATTCAATAGTTAGGCATGTGCCAACATTGTGAAAAGTCTACTTCCAGGTAATTTGGCTGACATCATGCCAAAAAATGAGGAAAAAGGAGAAAAAAAAAAAATCAGCTGCGGAGTTGCTAAGCCAGTTTCACTGACTTCTCTGTTCTAATCCCTGGGAAAATACTTCCTCCCAGAAAAGATGTTATGTGGGTGTGCTTGAAAACATCTAAGACTCTCAAGGAACACGTTCTTTTTGTGGCATACATTGAAACATTTCTAAAAGTGATAAAAGACAGTTTCACAGCCACCTATCCAAATTTAAATGGAAAACAGAACAATCCTTTCTCAAACAGGTGAAGGCCAAGTTATCACACCTCTTCTTGAGCTTCAGGGACTGCCATTTAAAAACAGGACAAGAGAACAACTCCCCTTTATTGTACTGTACCAGTAACCTCCTGCTGGTTTCCTGCTAACAGACCTCTTCCCCATACCCTCCCAGGGACATTACATTAGTCACACATCATTTTCCCTAGATCCTGGGTGACCAGAACAAAAATACAGAATGCAATACATTCATTTACATGAAAGGCCTTACTGTTCTCTTTCATTTTGTGTAAAGGCCTAACTGATCACTTACCCACTTTCGTTAGAGCAAGGCAAGAGATTTTTATGCTAGCACATCATTCACGGCATTCTGTGAGTCTCTGAAAAACACTTTTTGGTTAAGAGCTGTACAGAAACTCTAAATGGAACCCTCTGCTTTTTTTTTTTTAATTAAAAAAAAAAGTAATTTAAAATGCAGCATTAGGGCCAAGGGTTACACTGGTTTTGAAGCCATCTTTAGAAACTCTATCAGCTATAGTAGGTAACTGCACCCTTTTCAAAGAATCATGTTTCATACTGGCAGAAGTCAGTACTTAATCCATGAATTTCACTGTTAAATAAAAAAGTAAAACCAGGAATACTGCAGGTTTTATGGCAGTTTTAACACTGTGGGAAATAAAACCTGACCAATTTCTAAAATTAAATAATTCATATGACCCTTAGAAAACTTTATTCAAATAGATTGAATTGTACAGCACATACATAGCACCTCAGGGTATCTGCACACCACTGACTAACCACTATAAAATTATATCTTAGCATATATGGCTACCAGTAAGTCCCTAAGCAAAGCCAAGAACAACTCAACATGCCAGATATATATTCTGACATGACTGGCCCTGCTGCTCCAGCACAAACCACATTGAGAAAGCAGTGTTCTCACAGTCAGAGGTCTGCCTCCCTTGAACTTGGGAGCGAAAAAGAGAAGAGGGATTTGCAAGGCCAACCTCAGAAACCAGAGGGATGCCAGGTGCAGAAACCTACAATTTAATGACTGACAGTCACAGACAGACTACTGGGATCTGCACTGCACTAGGACTAACAGACTCCAGGACTCAACTTCCAGAAATAAATACACACACACTCTTTCTTTGTAAATATATATATTTTCATAGCTGTAGCTGAGGGTTTCTAAAATGGGCATCAGTTTCCAAATAACTCTCCTTTTCAAAAGAGTATTTTTTAAAAACACTGAAGATCACTGTACAGAAAAAGGCAACAGAAAAAAAACCAACACAAGATGACAGATGTAAATAGTGTGCGAAAAAATATGACAGACAAGTAAAGGCAACAAGGAAAATACCACTGATAGATGGAGGCAAGGTAAGAAGTGAGCCTAGTACCTAGCAACAAAGTGATATACACAGATTTGCTGCTAGGATTTCCAGAATTCTGCATCTAACTCTGTAAAATACAGTAGGAGAGTGTTAAGTGATTCAAGTGGAAAGCATAAGATAAACAACATTAAATGGAAGAGAAGTTTGGAATGCCTGGAATCCAGCTAGCACCCAGAAGTCATACTTACATTATTCTTCTGGCAAATAATTTCCTGAAATAAAAAAAAAAGAGAAAAAAATAATGTTGATAGCACTGAACAACTACTAGGAAAGATACCTGATCAGCATGACTTGCTAATATTAATGTTTACAGACACATGACAGGAAAAGGCTAGTTGGTAGATGTTTTCTATGCTTGTCAAATCAATATAAATCAGGTATCGTCTCAGGAGAGACAAAACAACTATGGAACCAAGTAGATACATACATCCTATATATACACACAAGAGCATATGTAGTGTGTGTATCTGTATATACATATATACTGCATACATGTACATACCCCTCCCTATATAAATTTTCCTAGAGGGATGCTGTTCAAAAGTTGACTATTAATACACATGCATTCATATTTGAGAAGTTAAATATTGTAACTAACATTTTGCTGCCAGCAGAAGAAAATGTGAATAGTAAAAGCAATATTTCTATGAGGTTTTAAAATATTCTGAAACTGGTTGAAATTCATGTTGCTCTAGTAAGCCTGATGCAAAGAATGTATCTTCACATTTTAAATGTAAAGTTTCAGAGAACAAGAAGCCAGAGCACACACAGATGAGAAGAGCTGGTGCTTGCACTCTAATCTGGGTGGTATTGCCCAAGTGCAAACCAGTTGTGGACAGTGACCTTGCTTTTAGGAAAATTTGTCAGCAAGTTCTGACCCCAGCAACTGATTACCCTGCCAGATTTATCAGACAGTGATGCTACCACTCTGCCACACTGGGACTGCTGAGCAGCTTCACAGCATTAAAAACAAACAGTGTCAAACCAAGGCACCTCAAACTTCACAGGTTGTGCAAGTCAGGCTTCCATAAAACTGCTCTTCGCCCTCTTGAGGGGGCATGTTTCACCTGTGACTGTTGCTAGCTTTTGAAGTGTGGGACATAAATACGTTTATATACATAAGTATACAAACCTATACATGTACATATATATATAATCATAGAACAATTTGGGGTGGAAGGGACCTTTAAAGATCACCTAGTTGAACTCCCTGGCATAAGTATTGAACTTCCAATACTTTAACTAGATCAGGTTGCTCAAAGCCACATCCACCCTGATCTTAATGTTCATTCAGAGGAATATTCCACCAGCAAAAGTTTACCTACGTGGCTTTGTACCCCAGTTAAATCATGTGCTGCAGTTTTGTATTTCCTGCATTTCCATGACCATTTTCAGTTTTTGAATCCACCACCTTCTACACAAGATTAAAATGGCCCACACACCCCCGCATTGCTTCTACTCTCTCTGGTGGTTGTAACAAATACAGGAACAAACATTGCCTCAGAAGATGCCCAGGCATGCCCACAACTACTTTTTTCAGGCAGTCACTAAATAATATGGAAAGGGTCTTGCTCTCTGAAGACTTTTATGCAAACTATCACAAGCAGAAACATGGCCTCAGCTCAAAGCTAAAGGAAACTCAAGGGAGTCTTTCAGTGGGCACTGTACCAGTGGCAAATGGGACATCCAAGTCTCCCCATGCAGATTTGGGCTTCTGCTGATGTCAGTGGGAACCCCGCACATGACCCATTCGCAAAGTCCAGCTCCTAAACTAGTAAAAAGTTCTCCCAAGTGCCCAAGGAAGCCTGGTGTTTCACTCCAAGTGATTTTCAGTGGGAGTTGGGTATTTGGCTCCTTATCCTGTACAATGAAATTCTGCTGTGCTTATACTGTAGATCATTGTACTTGCAAAATTGAATTCAAGCCACAGATAGGTCTTTTGTCATTAGAAGTTTTATTTTTAGGGCTTTTATCTGTATACATTTTGTGTTGCAAAAAGAAAGGAAATAATTGGATTGCAACCAGTCCAGTTGGCCAAGAAAATCTGGAGGATTCTTATCCCTCAGGAAGAAACTGATTTACTCAAGGTATGTCCCTCCCAATAGAGGGCCAAACTGCAAATAATGGGACAGAATCAAAACCAAATATCCTCCACTAGCCAGAAGCAGTGGAAGCAAACCCTTCATGAGAAGGAGCAATGCCCAGAATGCAGTCTGACTCACCAAGCTGCTTGCTTAAAATGCTTTTCATCAATGCCTAGAATGGAAGCGCAATAGCATAAAACACCTCCTCATCAGAGCCAATGAATCTGAGGGAGGGAAAGTAATTGAAAAGACTGCCATCCAAGTTGTCTGCCCTCCTCCACCCCCATGGAAGTTACTAAACCTTTAGTAGAGTTGCAGGAGGCAGCAAGTATCAACTCCTTGGCTGACACAATTCACAGCCCCATAAATTATCTTAAACCACCATCCTGCCTTAAACCAACCTACCGTATCATGAACTGTAGCCCTGAGGACCAGGCACAAGTTTTATTTTTACTAACTCTGCTACACTGCTGGTAATCTCCAGCACAGCAATCCTGCAGGTACCTGATGTAAACAGCTGTAACTCAGCAAGACATACCAGAGGCCATCTGGGGCCCCATCAGTTTGGCAGAAAACTGCTATTTTACACAGGAGCTAAAAAACTTAAGGATTATTTCATTGTCCCCTACACACTACCATTCTCACCCGATTGTTATTACTGTAACAATTTACCCCAAACACCAGTAGCTCCCTTGAATGACAAAACCATGTATTTAATTTCTCATGTCAAATGTGTCAGACTTCTGTTTCCATAAAGAGCCATTTAACACCTAGGTATTTAACTGACTGTGATAGTCATCTAAATCTTTCTCTTGAGAAAACTAAACTGAGTTTTTCAGCATTTCACTGCAGACATGTTTTCCAGGCCTCAGAATATTTTTGCTATTCTTTTGTGAACCACAGGTGGCATCTGTATTTCCTATGGAAACAGAGAATCTCCTTCAAGAGTTGGACCAACTGTGACTTGCCCTCACCCCCCATTTTTCCACTCAGAGCTACCTTGAGTGACTGCAGAGACTCCGCGTTTGTATCACAGTAGAGGATAATGTTGTTAGCCATGCTGAAGCTCTCCCTGACTCCCAGATGGTAGAACAGGGAAGGCTGACGGAAGGCATCACTCATCTCTACGACAGCAATATCTGCAGAAAGAAATGGAAAATTTATTGTCAATGCCACACATTTCTGACAGCCAAATACTTCTAGGCCATGCCTCTTCACACAATTTGCTTTGATAAGATGACCCAATATTAAGTAGGAAATAAGAGATCTAGAGGGATTTCCCCATTTTAGCTGTTATGTCTGAAATTTGAATATAGTCGGCAGGATGTGGTTTGATTTTTTTCTCTTTTCTTTCTTCCTTCCTTCCTCCCCCTTTCTTTTCTTTAAAAGAGACCTTTATTTCCTCAGGTAAAAACACCACTAATCAAGAAAAAGCAAAAAGTTCATTTAGTGCATTGGAGGATAAAATCTGTTTGGTTAAATCTCCACATGATGACTGATGACCTTATAGAAAAAAAAAAAAGAAAAAATTACATTGGATATGTATTTTCACCCTCTGTGCAAGTTGCAATAAAAATTCATGCAATACATTTACATCACGGAAGAACATACTGTATAGATACTGTATTAGAAGTTTGGAAGAAAAGAGCTGTAAACTGAAAGAAAAGGAAAAGTAAAGTTCCAATATAAGTTACCATTCAGTTCTATTTTGATTCACGTAGGACTAGAAAGAAAAAGGCAAGGTATAGCAGAAGAGAAGGAAAGCGGGTACAGCAGAAAAGAAAGGAAAGCCATAGAAGCCCCCATATAAGTAAGAACTTTATTGTGCGGAGAATTCTGTTCACAATAATTTTTACCTGCATGAATAAAATGAAGCATATGCACAAATGCTCACAGAACAGGGAATGTAGTCCACAATTTCTCTTAAAACGTGTGTTTCACTTGCCCAGATTCACACCAAAGTAAAACAAGAGGCAATTACAAAGTGGCAGCAGAAATAGTTAAGGCTTCTATTATAACAGGTAGCATATTTCTACTGCAAGAGGCTTGTGGGATCAAGAGAACAAAACAAGAAAACTGACTCATCTCCACCTCTCCTGCAAACACCCTTCTGTTTCTTCACCCAATTCAGTTTTTATCTTTCTTTCAGAATTTTTCTCCCCCCCCAAGACAAATGTACTTCTGTTAAGAGTAGAACAAAAAAGCAGCCTGGTTTCAAGTGTCTCTCCCTGCTTTCCCATTCCTGCAGATGCTTTTATGACAGAAAAGACAGATAGCAAGACAAGCTCTGTATGCAAAAAGCTTATGTACCCTCAAGTTTCTCTACACTAATTGACCTAATAAGAGATTCTACCTCAAACCACAATTTTTCACCTTGCCTATTTACTTAGATCATCAAAACTGTAATGAAGACATTCAATAAAAGAAAAGCCTTGTGGACATGCTCTCAACTGGGAAGGCAGTAAGGGTGTCTCTCCAACTTGTTGAAAAGTAACATCTTTGAGAAATCTACTTTTCAGCCATACTTTACTGTAACTGGCCTACAGGCTTAGAAATTATTAAAAAGCTGAAAAAAGGATAGATACACATGGGGATGAACAGACAACATCTGCCTATACAAGCTTAGGCTCTTCAGGAAACAAGATTAAAAGAGGAGACCAATATGGTATAAAAAAAAAAAAGGGGATTTTTTTCCCCCTCAAAAAACTAATATTAAAGAATGTTTTCTAAAAGTTTCATAATTGGTGTTCTAAGAAACTCCCTCTGTCCAATTTCACATAAATATCTGCAGTGTGGATTCCATCAAATACATTTTATTGAAGCAAAGAAGGCAGTACATTGCTAAAACCACATATAAACTGACTTCCATTAATTTCAGGAAACAGACATCACAAAAGCCAAACAAGAATGACACTATTGGTACTATATTTTGTTTGGGTGAGATTAGGGCTTGTTTATTTTCTTTAGGAAGTTGCCATAATACAAGCTCTATTTTTAACTACTCTTACTCATATAAAAGTCTAGTCTTGAGCAACTGTAAATCTATGGTACATTTCTGTTACACTGACCAGGAGGAAAACTTGCACAACTTGCCATGACTTAATTCTCAAATCTTGCAAGATAACGTGCTCTCGTTAGAGTTGCAAAACTAAGATTAAAAGAGAAATATTACTTTAAAAAGAAAAATAAAGTGATAGTGCTAGATCGAAGTCAGAATACAGAAAATACTTTAGAAATCCTATGTTAAAATGGCAAGTTCCCAGGACCATGAAGAAGGAAAGAATAACTCTTTAAAAAAAATTATATGTGTGTATATATAATGCATGTATAAATATATTGTCAAGATCAGCTGGCCAAATCCATTTAACACAATTTGACTCAGGGCCACACTGCAAGAAATGTTCTTGGGTCCTGTCCTATCCCTATCATAGCAATAAAAAAAAAACCCAAACAAAAGCCTTGAGTGACTTAAACAGAGGAGGGAAGGACCACAAGAATAAGGAAATATTTGTAAGAAAAACTACACTAAGACACTGATATAAACTCTATTGTGATACCTGTATTCCTTATGTAACTAAAGACTATCTCTTTCCTTTACATGTTAAGACTTTGGTGAAATCTAAGTCTTCTGGACAATCTCATTTGATAAAGCAATATCTTCCTTAAAATAGGTGCGACTTCTGTGAAGTTCTCCTTGCTCTAGAGTTATGTATTTTAAGATGAAGATGTTGTTCCTGACAGAGATCATATTTCTAAAGTCCAGGTTAGCACTCAGAGCTAGCATCACAGTTTCCAAGGGGAACAGCCCAATTCTTACCTGCAATTCCAAGAAGCGACAAAAAGTATGCATCCTTTTGGGATCTGGTGTCTATCCAGTAAAAAAAAAAACCAAACAACCACAAACAAACAAACAAAGAAAAAAAAAAAAAAGAAAAAAAAACCACCATATACCCTAAACCAGCTCTTCTTACAGACTCATTTCTGACTATCTTCTTTCACAACGTCAGGAGAGAATCTCCTCTGCCCAAAGGAGGGATAAGTGTATGGAGCACTGGTCAGAAGTTCAGAAGTCAAATACAAAGCAGCAAATGGAAGGTCCTAAAAAAAGGGTAGTACTAATGATTCCTGTAAAGCACCTGAAATGTACTGTCAAGTACACTACAAAGCAGCTAAATACTATATTCAATTACATAAAGTATGATTAGAACTTTAGCAAAGCTGAGCAAGGCTGATGGTTTTCAAGACAAATCTGAGTCAAGTAAACATACATCAAAATTCTCACTAGTTTGGAAGAGCCCAGATTCAGCTAAGCCCAAAAGAACTGTTTGTTCATCAGTACATAAACTTCCAGAATCCCATTTATCAGGCTCTCAAACGCTCTTTTCCCCCAGATGAAATTAATCTATTACCCTGCTGCAATGAAAGATTGTATTTTCCAGTGAATGGAAAAACGTACCTCACAAGTGGCAAAATGGTATTTCACTAAAAGTGGAAGAATTATCTCTACAGTTACACTGGAACAAAATCCACTTACCAAAGTATTTGCAGTTTCAAGTCAAGTAAAACAATAATTGGCCAAGCACACGAATCAGGGTAGAGCCCTCTCAACACCTAAGCCGTTAGGATGAAGCACTCTGAAGACTGGAGACTGACAATTCACTCCAAATGCTCTTGCACATCATCTATGTCACAGCAAAGAAAGTCTGTTTAGGCTCCAGCAGACTAAGGAGCAAGGTGGGTATGGAGGCACACTGTGCAAAACAGGAGCCAGAGACAGACAGGGAAGTGGAACAACTGCAATTCTTGCAACCCCATAGGTTGCAGGAAAGAATAAATTTTATCCCTTACTTTGGTCTCAGGCACAAGATTAAATAAATTATAATGGACCTGGTTACAGATCACCAATACTATTTAAAGAAAACAGGGATAGTATGGTCTTCGCCTTTGCTAGTCATCTTTGACATTACGGCTAAGAAGTCTTATACTAAATCTTACAATAAATTATTGTGTCTTGCTAGTTTATGAACAATAAAGTAAGTCTAGCCATAACCTTCTCTCCCATCTCCTTAAACAACTGGCATGCCTACACAGATGTGACCAAAGTGTACCATAAGCATGAGACTAGAGCTTAGCTCTGGCCTAGGCAGCAGCAGCAGCATAAACGCAGCAGCAAGCAGTTCAGTAGGCTCTTGGTGCCCGTTTCCTAAACCACCCCGAGGTCTACCTGCCTGCTGACAGCAGGCAAGCTGCCTGTAATGAAGCTGTCTACCTACACATTAGCTGGTTAACCATACACTGAGCTGCATACAGCCACGGAGCCATCACACTCTATGTTATTAGGCTAACATCTATACCAACAATAGCTTGAAACACACCGTCACGTGTTCAAGAGAACAAAATATCACTACCCTGGAAATTGGCTTCTTATTACCCTGGGAAAACAGATTCATGTGATGGAATTGGAGGCAGTCGACTTGACCCATCTTGCCTGAGAAGCACGGGAAGAGGACACATCTCTGTGAAGCTTGACATATATTACAACTGTGTTACCAACAATTCTTACCTGCAGTGTAAATCCACTTCACTCTTTTTAAGCTATCTGCACAAAGACTGAGACCTTCACATACAAAATCTCTACTAATTAACCTTTCTTAAGAAATGGTAAAAACGTAAGATTATACATGGTAACATGGTCAAGAAGGGTAAATATCCATTAGTGGATATAAAGCCCTTTGCTCTTGGCTATTAGCAATGCCTTTAGTCACCAAGAAAGCAATAAATGAAATGCAGTGGTCAAAGTTCGTCTCCTACTCCTTGTTTAAAATAGGGCAAAGAACATTTAAACAAATGCTCTGAGATTTCGTACATGTACACCCTACATTTTGATACTGCCTGCTTACTACAGTGCTGCCAGGAAAAATAATGAATACAAACAGAGAAGCTATAAAACTAATGAATGTTTATGTTTGCTATTATCTTCTGATTAATTGGTATTAAACACGTGGCCATTGCCTTACATTCATCATCCCACAATTAATCAGTGCAAAAGGAAAGCTGATAACGACAACTTCTGAGACAGACCAATATTTAGGGTTCTTTTCCACCTGGGGATTAAAAGACACAGTAAGATACTCTTCTAACAGAGATATAGGAAGAAAGCAGCTTGCAACAAAATTTACTTCAGTGCAAGTCTGAACACTAAGTGGTTTTCATACCACAGTAGCAGGTCTCCATTCGGCATTAGAACAATGGTTTTGACAAGCCATGATGACATTTACTATCCAGTAACCTTTCAGAAACAAGCAAACATCATCCTTCTCTACTTCAGCTTCTTCATGGTTCTCTGTGCTTGGCATGGATATCTCCCTCTTTACCCAGAGACTGCCTACAAGAGGTAGGAAACCTGCTTGGGAAATCCCAGCACCATGTCAGTACAGCTTGGTATTTCTGGTTCAACCATGCAAACCACAGCGTCACTGACTTGTCAAGCAGCACTGGAATCAGACATTTCCTGTCAAGAGCACCTCATACATTTCCAAGACCAGAAACAATTGATGGGAGCCACTGGGGTGAGAACACCTAAACACGGGGGAACGGCTGACCTCCCAGGAAGCCCATCCGGCAAAGCCAGTCTGTTGGGAGAGGCTAGCCAGACAAAGAACTTCATAAAGGTGCCTGAGGCTTGGATATGAGGAAGGAAAAGCAGGTAATGACCATACAGGCAAGTTACGTGTGCCATATACTAGAGAAAAAGCATAGTATTTGTAGAAGCTCCAACTGATGTGCAAAGTATGCTCAAGGGCACTAAGACAGAGACGTGCGATGGACAT
The DNA here is from genome assembly GCF_964188355.1 of Buteo buteo. Taxonomy (NCBI): domain Eukaryota; kingdom Metazoa; phylum Chordata; class Aves; order Accipitriformes; family Accipitridae; genus Buteo; species Buteo buteo. Next base: position 25,650,060 of record NC_134179.1, read on the forward strand.
GTGCTAGTTCTTATCTAGCGTAAAGTATTGTGGCTCAGGATCCTTATAGTAATCCTGGCTCAAGCAGTCTCATTTTTATGAAATGGAAGCAGACATCCTGCATCACTGAAGTACAAACCAGAGCAAGTCCTGCAGTCTATTCTAAAGTGAATTGCTGAGCACACGTTCCCAGCAAATGCAACAGAAGCCCAGCAGTCTGGTGGGTGTCCCTTTCTGGATAATGTGTAGCACAAAGTAGAGCTCAAAATAATTAGAGCACCTAATACTTACCCAAAAAAGCAACAAGTTACTTTTAAATACAACTATAGGGTGTTGCCCTCACGCTGGTATTAAGCCCACTGCTCCCTGAAGAGCTAAACTGAGTTGAACTTCTCTTGAATTTCAAAGTGAACTACTGCACCTAGACTCATAAGCAAAAGGTATGATTTCACTTCAGATAAACTCTTTGAACAGCTAGCTATTACCGTTAGGGGTGGTCCTGACCCTCCCCCACCTGTTTGTATCAGATCTAGTGTGGTTAATACCCAATGAGACAACTGAGTAAGTCTGTCTGCTGGCTTGGAGGGGTGGGGTGAGTGCACAGATCAGTCACCCCCTGGATCAGTTAGGTGATCTCACTTCCCACCCACACAGTCCCTAGGTCCTATACAAAGGAGGCACCAGACACCACAATATCTGCAGGGATGCAGCTGAATACCTCCCTACTTCTGCTTAAGATTGAGAGTCACGGATTGTTCCAGTGGGTAAGGAAATCTTATCCTCCACACGGACATGGATGCAACATCCACTTGTTCAGGAGCCCCAGATACCTCATCACAGGAGGAAGAGTTCCTTGAGGCATGATACAGCAAATAAATAAACAAACACACACACCACACACCCCCATTCCACCACATTACAGATACCAATTAGGCATCTATACCCATACTGACAGACTCTGTGACTCATTTTAGCGCTCTGGAAATCTGCTCAATAACAAAAATAAATTAGCTAATCACTTAAAAAAGCAACTTTTCCTTTTTTTTTAAATATTGATAGATGCTGATTTCTTGATAGATAAGGCAAGAAAGAAGAACTAATGCTAGCTAATGGATGACAGTGTGGCACAAGAACAAATACAAGCTGTCCCTGTATAAATTTAAACCAGAAATCACAAGAAAGTTCATAACCCACAAATCACAATGTTCTGGAGCACCTCCCCAAATGTTTAACTGATCAGTGGTGTTTGCTCTGCTGTCACATAGCAGCATTGCAAAACTTGCACTCTCTCCCATAATACATTGAGGTGCTTCTTAGAAAAACCTACGTGAATTGATTCCCGCCAACTTTTGTAGCTAATTGGCTCAGATCATTCTCAGAAAATCAAGCGCAAGACTTCACCAAGCAGAACCATCCAGACAAGGAGGAGACAATTTTTTGTTTTGTTTTAACAACAGTTATTCTAAACTGAGAGCCTCTGAGTGAAACCCTGGCCTTGTTGACTGCACTATGCTTCAAGGATGTGAAGGGAAAAGAACCTCTTGCTTTTGTAATCCAAGGCTGATGGGAGCAAAGCAGAGGGTAGTTACCAAAATACAACAGCAGAAGCTGGCAACTAACTGGTAACGCAAAGAAAGTTCATACAGATGTCAGAAAAGGAATGAGAGGGGGAGGAAAAAATGTAGATGACAAATATGAAAAGGGACTGTGTAGGAATTAACACAGCAAACTACATGGCAAAATCTAAACGACTAAATCAATGATCTGAAAACAACTGGAACAATATAGAAAGGCTTTCTGCTGAAGAAAAAAATAAAAGAAGAAAGTTTGAGATTCAAAAAATCCACTCTCTCTTGGCCCAAAACAAAGGACTGAGATGTTAACACATGATTCCAACCCCCAACAATTTAAAAAAACCCACTCCCAGCTTGATGCATGTGGGAGGAACTCAGGATTAGGCAAGAATAAAAGATGACAAGCAAACAAAGAGCCATTTATTTAAAAATAACCTCAATATGCTCAGGCTCGCTGCATCTGTATCAATCCCAGTGAAGCAGGCTGCCTAGTGCCAAGAACACCAAATACTAAATATTATCTCAACTCCAAACTTCGCATCAGAAAAAATACTCTGAGTTCAAAGAGGTAACTAATGAGGCACAGCTGAAGGCTTGAGCACATTGCAGGGCTAGTAAGTGTTAGGACCTGTACCAAATCTTAATGTGTTTTTAAACAATCTACAAACACAACAGCAGAAAAACTCAAGGAAAACAAGGCAAGCTGTAGCAACTCAGTACTTCTAAATGTAGAAGTTTTGTCCAGAGGTTCTACACCACTGCAAATTTTTTTCAATGAAGACCAAGCACTCCTTTGGCCTCGACAAGATCTTAAGCAGACAAAAAAACCCCAAACAAATAAATAAGAGATAAGTTGGTATCTACATTATTATTTTGGTTTATGTTTTCAAGTTATGTGCCTTTAAGACATGAGATGAATGAGCGATTATTCATTCTCTGGAGAAGAGACTGAGACTACCCAGGAAGAAAGTACTTGTGGGGCCACAGGTGTGCCAACAGAAGAGCTCAGAGAAGAAAGAGTCCTACAAAAAGCAAACAGCCAGGCCTCAGAGGTGATGGAAAAATTTTCTGAAGTCTAAAGGAACTGTAGAGTTTGCCACAGGTCCGAAGGTGCAGAGTTCCTTAAAACTAAGGCAGGAAACAACAATTCACCTCAAGGACAGGATGGGCAGGAGGAAAGTTGATCAGAAGTTCTTTTTATCTCTATTTATTCAGTTCTATTTATTTCTGCCTTAGTGACCTGAAGTTTTCTCTACCTAAGAAGAGAAGTATTCTAATAAAATCTGACTATTTTCATTTATAACATGGTTATATATTTGGCTTCTCTGAGCAGCTCACTGTGACAACAATGTCTTAAGCAGATCCACTCCAAGCTTCAACACCCAACTCTGGATTCCATAGCAGCAGCTAGAGGGGTCAGATCAAAGCTCTGTTTAGCTCAGTATCTCCTCTCTGCCAGAAGCCAGTAGTCAATGTTGCAGAGATTGTAAGAACGGGGCAAATAAAGACTGACCTTTCTCAGTCAGCAATCCAGAGACATTTTCAGAAAACTCTTGAGCTACCTAGAAACCTGAATAGCAACAACTAATTTAGCACTTAATATTGTGTGAATAATTAGAGCTGCTTTTCTTCATATATCTTACTTTGTATTCACTATCACTGAACTTCAGCTGTCCTTTACCTGCCCATTTGCCTGGTACCATAAGACTTTCTGCAATTCTTTATAGTTTTGACCAGGCTGCACACCAGCAAACATTGCCATCACACTGTTCACCAGTAGGAAGTTTCCAGATCAGCCATGAAACCTCTGAAAAGCCCAATACAAAAAGAAAGTACAGAGCAATCCTTTCACCAGCGTATTTTTCTACTGGCAGCTTTGCTTCATTGCAAAACTGATCTTCTGTTCCATTCCTTTAAGAACCCATTCATCTGAAGGGAGTAAAGATATCACCTTCAGTCATTTTGTCTCTTAAAGAGTCTTTGGTAAGGTATCCCGTCAAAACCTTTTTGACATCCCAATATACTGTCTTAAATGGATCACCCTTAAATGGATCACAGGCTCACAAAAGCGTGATTTCCCTCTACAAAAAAGCCATGTCAACTCTTCCCTACTGCCAGATTTTACCCATGTGTCTATGCAATGTATTCTTTATTTATATTTTCAGCCTATTTGTCCTATTGGCATTACATTATCATCTCCCTTTCCTATGCTGCCAACACCAACTAAAGTCAGAAGTCACGCACCATAATTAACAGCTCAGCTTGTTTCAGTTGGAGCTCCTTGAGAACTTTTGAGTCATCCTCACATAGTTCCTATGAGTTGTTACTGTTCATTTTATCAGCTTATTTTAAAACCTCTTCTCCTGGCAATTTAAATCTGAGGCAGGTCCTCACCCTTGTCCTTTTAAAGAAAGTCTTTCTTAAGATCATAGCAGGAAAGCTGCATCTTTCTCAAGTCCTCCTTTTCTACCTTGATTGTATAGGATCCCTATCTTGCTCCCTGTTGGTGAAGCATTCAAGAACACTTTTTTTTTTGTAGTCTGTCTTTAGCAAGTATTGCTCAAACTCTTTTGGAAACTGTCTTACTAAGGCTTACATTTATTTTGCCATAGTTCATTGGGTTTTTTTAACTTGTTCCCTCATCTGGACAAAAGTTCTCCTTTCAAAGGGCATCATTCCGTTCCTCCATCCTCTTGGCAATGCCACCTTCTGTGGGCTACTTCAAAATTTCTTTCAATAAGTAGCATGCATTTTCTGGAAGCAATCTTCCCTAAAATGTCTTCGTGCTATCTGAAAGCTTTTCCTCTTTTTAGTTACTCCTTTCAATTTCTTGTTAAGAAGCTTGCCCATTTTTACACAGGTTCTAGTAGAAATGTGATCTGCACCAAGCCAAACTTAAAATGCCAAGACAGACTGAGGCAGAGTGTGTAGACCCTTCTGAAGAAGGCCAGAGCCATGCCCATTAGGCTGTTTAAAAAACTCCAGAAGTGTTTCTAATTCAAAGATGTAGAATTATTTCTTATGACATTATTTTCAAGTCATGGGAGTTAACATTTCCCAACTCAGTGATACCAAAAATGGTTTAAACATAGAAGATTCATGAGCAGCAAGTACAGACTGAAAAATAAATACATAGTATTTCAAGAATATGATGAACAGCAGCTGGAATGCCTGTACAAAACAGTGATCTTCCCAGACTTCTGAAAATTTGGAAGCAGAGGATTCTAAAAGATGTAAAAAACACATTTGTTAAATGTCTTCACTTAGCAAAAAAAAAAAAATATTTCTACCCTAAGAAGAAAATATCTCTCATAAATAATATAGTATTTGAGAATTTTAGGCCCCAAGTCTCACCATAACCAAAGGTACAAAATACATCTGCCATCCCTGGTTCTCACCACCCTCTCCAAAAAATTTCTACATTGTAGCATTTTCACTGCTGTGTCTAATGTTTTCCCAGGAACAGAAAGAGACTGAGAAAACTAAATGCCCAAGGCCTTAGGAGTGTCATGTGCCATGTTTTCTGATAGAAAACACTGTCACCTCTTAAAAAGCACACAAATCTTTAGTCATTAGGCTTGATCCAGAAAATCATACATTCTTAGTAGCTCTTCTCCAATGTAATCATAACAATTCATATTCTGTTAAAAAACTGATATGAGAAGTCTCATCTGAAGTATCTGATCATAAACGTTAAGCTAGCAATATACTGTGTTGCTTAAACTTAAGGCTGGATCCAGGACTCAGGAATTTAAACTGCTCACTCCTACTTTTTTGCAATTTGTTCTTGAACATTAAGATAAACTCCAAATTCTGTAAAAACCACACAATTTTTCCTTATAGGATGAGAGTCCTTACCCATGATTCACAGTTAAACTGCAGCGCAATATCACAAGGAACTGTGCAAAGTCATACTTGCATTCCTGACTTGTATGTCAATACGGCTAGAATTTGTCTGTGGAACCCATTTGGGAAGCACTGTGAAGGACAGGAGGGGAACTTGTTCTGAAGTGAGACTGACAATATTCAGTAAATGTGAGTATTTATTATCCCCTGTGCTTAGGGGTGCTGAAATAAAATGTAAAACTGTCTAGACGGCATAGAGGAAAGAAGAAAAAAAAAATACATGTTTTGCACATACTGGCAGTCACAGAACAAATGAGCCAGCACTTTATGCTACTGCAAAAAAACCACCACATTCTATACTGTGCAAAGGGGAGTTTCGTATGAAAAACACAAGATGTCATTATCCTCCTCTACCTGGCACTCAAGAGACATCAAATGAAATACTGTGCACACTCTGGTGCATAACTGAAGGAAGAAAGTCAAACTGGCAAAGTATCTAGAAGACAGGAACAAAACATGAGAGTGAGAAGAGATTTAAAGACACATGATTAAGGAGGAATGACTGAACACACTAAAGTTGTTTCGTCTACGAAAAAAAATTATTGCTGGACACATCATATGATAACACCTCACTGCATAAAGAGTTGCTGCCAAACAGAAGAGCAATTAAATTTCCTTGTGTTTGTGAACAGTAAAAGAACAACAGGACTACATAAAAATTTACTTTAAATTAAAGCATAGAATAACATTGTAGGTTTTGTTTAAACATCTCTTAGAATACGTTTGCTTCCAAAGTAAAGGAAACTTGGAACAGATTTTGGGGAAAAACGGTCTATCTTTAAAGGCAACTGTGTCCTTGGGGGGATTGGAGGAGGTTGAAGACTCCTTGCTACTGGAAATTTCCAATAACAGATTGGATTCCTCATGGTGGGGTGGGGGCATCAATTAGCAACTCCGTAGACTCCCTGCCAACCCTACATTCTTCTATGATTTGTATTGCCCTTTTTGTATTTACAAGCCACACTATTCTCATTTAACAAAAACCATACTGCACTGCTGCTTCTGACTTCATGCGATTAGGATGCTAACTTTGTCAGTTTTCTTCACATTTAAAATGCATTCATGACAATTTAATGATGCTTAAATCAAATCAAATAGGAATGCTTTTATGCCAGTATCTACACTGCAGGTATTCCAAACAGTCTGTATATACAGGTCTGATCTAGTACATTTTGATTATATATCAGAGGAACTTTCATGAAATACAGAAATTAACATTTACAATAAAGAAGCAGACAAACACACACCTCCAGCAGCCTAAGACCTCATTTTATTTACTCTTTACAAGACAGTGCTCTTATCAGGATCGGATGGATGAAAATGGGTAGAGAACCCCCCTTCCAAATTTCTGTGAAATGAAAAGACAAAATGAAAGATTTGCTCAGACCATGCTCAACTGCACTGTAATTTGTTTCAGCACAGAAAGAAAAATGCACAAGAGTAAAATAAGATGTCCCATGGAAAATGTTCCTTTTACTCCAGCCTGTTCTAGATGTCTCTGATGTACCTTCAGTGTTTTTGCAGAAATGAACTGCACACACATCCCAACCAAAAGAAGTTCCTAGAGGCACCTTCTACAAAACCTTCCTCATATGTCTGAGTTACAGTAGGACGGTTACACTGTAGGAGGTGTAATGAAGGATGTTGCCTTCAGAAGTACTCCATATTAACCAAACTTTCTTCCACTTAAGTCAAAGGCAGTTACTGAAGGACAAAGGAATTAAGATACTGATAAGAACTTTTAAAAACAAAAACAACCCCTTGCCACTGGCAGACAATTGTCCCAGGGCAAAATATCCTGAGATTTATTGCCATTTGAAGAGCCATCCTTAGTTTGTATCCTGTACTAACAACAGCTGCATCAACAGAAATCCTTTTTACACTGCTTGTATCCACCTCCAATATATCTACAGGCACCGCTTTAACCACAACGAGAAAAACATAGTTGTCAGAAACTGGACTGTGAAAACGTGTGTGCTAAAGCATCCCTAGGGACATCCCCACTATTACAGAGCCTAGTCACCAAGAAGAAATCAAGCTAAGATGAGCTTCATTTCACTGGAACCCAGGTTGCCTCAAGTACCTATGAGGTCCCAGCACATCCTAGGGAGGTCCTCTCAGACACACTCATCAGTGGACCCTAGTCCCCCTCCTCCTGATTCTGCTTTACAGGTCCAAATTCCAGGTTGCTGGAATTCATACTTCAAAAAACATGAGCTTAAACACTGAATTTCCTGGCTTTACTTTGAAGGTGACCCACAAATTAAAGATGCCAGAGAAAAGCATCCTGACAGGAGAGCTCCCAGAGCTCTGCTGTGATGAAGCTAAGGAGGCCATCCAGGCAGCCACACAGCAGTGCACAGAAAACAAATCCCAGAGCCAATCTGGCACTACACTTATGGACAGTCTTCCTGCTATTTCAGATGCCAGATCCCTACCCAGTGTAAACCAGTGCGCTTCTGTGAATCAGGTTATATTAGCTGATAATCTGGCCCCACCTGGCATTAAATAGGTCAGCCTTGTCCCTCATCATCATTTGCATCTATTCTGGAAAACATTTATAATTTCATTTGTCTAGCAAATTAGTTAGAAAATTTACATTATCTGTCCATGAACTGTGTCAGTTTGGTCTTAAGGGTAGCAGCGTTATGTCAGAGCAAAAAGTCCATCTAGTCCAGGATCTTATCTCTACCACTGCCAACAGCAGTTATTAGGGAAAAGAAAAGAAACAGAGCAACTGCAGAGCCAGCTGGTACCTCCTTAGAGCTTCTGGAAATTCAGTATCCTGAAAAACACCCGAGTCATTTCGTGTGTCCACCACACATAGTAGGTCTCAGCAAACTCATCCCTCATGAATTTTAGTCCTTTTGAAGGCTATTTAATTATGTGCTTGTATGAAAAAGTGCTTCCTTTAGCTTCTTCTAAAGTTGCTTGCAGATAAGAGCTAGAAGGCCAAAAATTAAAAATGAGTAAGTGTTCCGTAATTATTCTTCCCTTCCCATTCCTGATTTTAAATTATGTCACCTTTCCCTTTGTTTTCCTTCTGAAGAGACCATATCTGTTCAATCTCCATCTGCATGGAAACAATTCCATGAATGCTTCTGATATTTTTTTTTCCTTGTCTGTGTCTTCCACCAAGTTACAAATTCAGTTTTCGAAATGAGATGAGCAGAGATGCATGCAATAACAAAGCTATGCCACATCACAGATTTATACAGCAAGTGACTTTCCTAGTTTTTCCTCTATTTCCTTCCTAGTAACTCCTGACATTTTTATTTATTTATTACTCCCATGAGGTTTTCAGAAATTTATTCACAATAGCTCTAACCTCTGTTAGGCATCCTAACAGATTAGAAAATAAGCACACTGTGGTGGTGCATTTCCTCCCACAACACATGCTCAGCAGCATTTAGTACTTTTGTGTCCCTGTCTACTAATTTGCTTCTAAAATCAGTCTAGTGACCACAGCGACCAATATTTCTCAAAATAAATGCATATAAACACTAGTTTATCAATTGCTTCATTGCTCACAGGTTTCCAGGTAGTAAAGCATGTTCCTTCCCTACAGGCACAACAATAAATTCACCATCTCTAGCACATGAATTTATTATGATTTATTGCCTACGTGCAATGTCCTAAATATTCACTGTTTAAATTCAAAAGATGATTTCTCATTTTTTCCTATTCATCTGCACCTTACAAAGCCTATTTATGTCCCATTTCAAAGAAATCCTTGAAAAACATAAATATATACCAGTCTCTTCTCCCATACTTCATATACCTTATCCATTTCCAGCTCTTCCTTTTAAAAAGAAAAAATAAAAATTAAAAAAAAAAAAAAAAAAAAGAGGGAAACCACCACCACATTCTTTCATCAAAAGCAAGCTACAGAATTACAGTTAAGTTGCTTTTCCACTTAACACTAGTACTAAGGTTTCACCAGTCAAACATGATTTGAAAGCAGGTAGGACAATCTTCCCAGGGTTTGGTCAGACCTTACTGATCCATAAGTTGTAAGCACGAGTTTTGCATGCAGCCCTTGCAATTTAGCAGGGAAAAATCTGAATCCTTTGTACTACCTGCAGCACTCAGCCACACAAATCAATTTACTTCAGTCAACACTGGTAAAGTGCACAGTAAACACCACAGACCTGATTAAACTTAAAAGATCCCCTGGAATCCACCAAAAACACTGCATAGAAAGTATCTACTTCACACAGAAAATAAATTCTCAAATTTAAAGATAAGACTGTAATTTGAAGTATTCAGAAATTAAAAAAAAAACAACCCTCCATCAGAACCTGACATATGTCACTAAAACAGCACACGGCACTACTACTTACTTCTATTGCAACAATTCACAAAAGATCTAGCCAGAATCAGTGTCTCGCTTTCCAAAGTGCGCTCTACAGCATGGACTTAAATAATCTTGCCCTGTGACACAAAAGCCTCGAATCCTTTTAAAAATTTAAAGGGCCTTGTTAGGAGCTAACAAGGATGAAGAGTTTATCTCCAGCAGAAAGAAGCAAAGTTGCAGCCTTGTGTACAGTTGCAGATGTACAAGTTTGATTACAGTGCAAGTATTATTGCTAGCTACAAGAAAGTTTGGAATGGCTGTCCTTTTGTAAGCTTCATCTCTCACCGGTTCCTGAGGACAATGATTACAAAAGTTTTGGATAAAATAAAACAGAGCCCTCATCTAGCAAAAAAAATGGAAAACCTGAAATTTTGAGAATGTTAGGCTTATAAAATTTAAGTTAATTTAGAAGACATATTCGAAGCTGAAGCATACCAGGTTTTTTTGCAAGCTGTGATTCTGATCCAGCTTCTTAATTTAGGCACAGAGTGCACGATCACTGAATGTTTGGAACTGCTGGCATAGCAGCTTTATTAGAACCAGAACATCTTTTAAGTTCAGACAGACACAGATTCATCCAGGCTGCTTTATCCAGCTTAAGTTCATCTCCCTTTTACATACAAAAAGTTTGAAATTAATTTCAGAATTTAAGATCTGACTCTTTGGTTTAGCCAGTCAGAGCACAGATCCACAGATCACATAGCTACGCCTCACATCTCATTCAAGCCTGTCAGGGTAAGAGTGAGAGTATCCGTAAAGGGGAGAGGAGATACATGCCTTGTTCTTATTGAGGAGGACAAAACTTTACACTAGTTGCTCTACCAAAATAACGCGTGTGTGCACACAAGAAGTTACTTAGTATTTAAGTTCCTGGGTTTTCACACTCAAATTTCCTGAGAAGCAACTATTAATTTGCAAACCAATACCAAAAATACTACAAACCTAAAGTTACTACTGCTCACACTACCACACCATCTGCCACCAAGGCAGCACCAACTGCCCAGCCTCACAAGTTAACTGCAATATTGCATCCCACAACAGAAAACGGATATGACTCATCTGAGTTAAATTCTTAACGCTTGACATGATGGCTGCCAATTGCTGCAAAACGAGATTAAACAGGTCTGATAAGCAGGTCCACATTTGGCTTTGTCAATGGTAACTCCAGATGGCCTGCGATAGCTATGTTTTAATTCTCATTCAATTCAGTTTTACAGCAAGAAGAATAGCCTTGACTTACTGTTACCCGTTACCTGTACTGTTACTCTATACGACTACACGAATACTCAGACTTTACTTCCAAAGGCAAACTGTCTTTACATATGATTCCAGTACCAAAAGCTGCTCTTATTTTGTTACAGCACTGGTTTAGAGTTACTGCAGTAGATTCTAACATCCAACCACCATGTAAGAGTTTTTAAAACTTCTCTTCTGGTTTGATGTTAAGGATCATTCATAGATGTTCTTGTCTTCTTAACAGAAATGAGTCATATCTAAATCACTAATGATCACAGCAGCAGCCCATCTGATCTAGCCAGCAGCTCACAAACTCAGGAAACCTGAGTTCTCTCCTCAGCTCTAGCTACAGCCTACTGCCACACCTCAGAGGCAAGTCACTTGACTCTCTGTCCTGGTTTCACACTATCCTTAAAATGATGAGCTTGCTATTCGTTCACTTGATAAAGTGCTTTAGGATCTATAGATGAAATCCACAAGTAGACATATTATCCGCAAACAGGAATGGCCAGCATCATAGCTGGTAGAAACAACTTCAAGATAAAACACCTGGAGCACTAAGTGTTGAATTTGATTCTGAAGTATTTATATATGGACATTCACCAAGCTAGCACAGCACCTAACTCCATGTTTAGAAAAAAAAATATTATTTTTCCAGTAGCAGTTTTTGAAACAGAACTAGCACCATAACTGTCTTGCATAGTGTCATATTTTTCAGTAAGAACAAGGACCAAAAGAATAGGAACGCAGTCAAACATTTAATTTGAGAAAATAAACTACAAACTAATCCATCACCCAAATCTCTTGAATCACAGCAGACAGCAAAAAGTCACACTAACTAGTCCACAACTGAACCAAGGAAATGATACTAGAAGCAGCTTATGAATTCATCAATTCCAACTGGCTAAATCAGTGGTCCAAGAGAAAGTTTGATAACTGGCATAGGTTAATAGAGCCAAAATGGTAGGCATGACCATTTACGTATTTAACAGGTGATTTATTTAAACTTATATTTCTATTCCTTCTGTATTCTATGTACAGGTAAAAGTGTTCTCATTCCAAATAATTTCTGGAATTCAGTTAGTATTCCAAGTGGCCTGGTACCAAGTACCTAAAATAACTCAGTATGCAAGATCTAACTGCAGGATTCAACATAGACTTCAAGCTCCATTCAGGCTGAAGTGATGAAATGGTAAGATAACAGTCATTTATGCTAAAAACAGAATTCTTTTCTTCCTACAACAATTACTGATGTGAATAGGAAAGCTACACAGATGCCAGTCTTTAAATAATTGCCAGCGAAATAGATATTCAGCTTTACACAAACTAAATAACCGACACAGCTGGTAAGAAATGCATCTCAGTTTGCATTTATACAGTATTAACACTTGAATTCTCATGCTTCAGCCTCTTCTTCAACTTCTAAAGAGGAGAAAGAGAATCATTTAGGATCAAGAAATACTTGATACACTGCAAAGAAAAAAAAAGTGACAACAGCTACCACCTATTCACACACTCATTTTGAGCAGATTAACCACTCTTTCACTGAGGAATACCGAGATTTGTCCAAAAAATACCTGGATACAAAGACCAGCACATTAAACCACAAAACCTAGGAACCAATTCTGCCAGCATTGAACAAATCATTTACAATAGCATGAGTCCAAATTAAGCTCCTGAAACTTCATTTGTTTCTTTCTCAACCTTCTTCATTTTCTACACTGAAGGTTTTCCAGTATAACTACAGTAATGCAGAACAGTTATATTATGCTGAATTAATCACTGAAAAATATTATACCTTTTATCAAAACAGGAACTGAGTCGTGCTCTCTCAGTTATGCCTTACAATTGGACCGACAGTCCAAAGGTACTAAAATGGAAAATTAAGCTTTTACATCATATACAATCATGACTTTTTGCATGTTACATGCAGATACAAAGGAACTGATGATCCATGCTGGAAAAGATGCACAAATGCTACACTTGCAATCTAGTTCTATAAGGTGCTTTTTGGAAAGATTCCTTTTCAACAGACAGCACATATTAGCAGACTACTTGCTTGATGATTGTTGAGGCCTAAGACTTGCAATAGCTACCCACTGCCCTTGATTCAGCTTAAGGGCTCCAAGAAAGACTGAATTTGGAAGCTAAGATAGTTGCTGGAATTGTGCCTTCACAGATGCAGTATCTTTAACCCACCTCCCTGAAGAGATATGGCAGTGCAACACTGCACATCCTCAGCTGTCAACACAAGCTTCAAATCTCTTCAAAGAAGCACGCTTGCTACACCTTAACTAGGAAACCACTAAAGCAATGCCAATTGATCAAACATCCCCCAGGCCCCACTTGTGCATGAGGACCAAGTGGCCTGGAATGGCTTATACACACCTTAAGTTCTCCTAGCATCAGGTTGCTGCCTTCAGACTGGCCACTGGAAATGCTACTGAGACTGTACTAGTTGGCCCAGGCCAAAACCATTAACAGGACAGGCAACTGAACTCTGGTATCCATGAATGCTCTCATTTGCTGGCAGAAGTGCGGTCACAAAATTTCAATTTGAGTGGCAAAAATCTTTGAACTTTCAGCTGATAAGATGTCCTGAAGTTTTTGTTCCAATGCAGAGCAAAACCCAAACAATGTTTTCAAACCTTCCCATAAACTGAAAGTTTCTGAAAAACATCAGGCTGAGAGCACAAACAGCTGGCACAGCCAACACAAAACACACTCCTTAGCCACCCTTACCGGAACAGGAAAGGATATGAGGCAACCCACAACGAGACAGGATCAAGAATAACATGAAACCACACCTTTAGGCAATCTCAACTCAGGTTGCTGACGTCCTGCTTTTGGTCTGTCTGGAACGCGTGCTCAGCTCAGAGAACTTACTCAACAGAAAGCTAACCAAAAAGAAATAAAGGGGTGAGTTAGCAATCAGGTTGGCTCCCTGACCTGCCTCATCACGTAACTCTCTGAACACTGAAAGCAGCACCAGGGAGAAGTGTGTTGGTCCAGCTTTTCATCCACTTAAGCTGCCATGGGACTGCACCTCAAAGGGATACAATATACTCTACCTTTTGAGAGTAAGTGCATACAAAAATGGATTTTATGATCTTCTTATCCTACTTAGCACTACAGCTAGAAGCAGGCACCAATATACTCTTAGCAGGAGGATAATTCTCTTTTCTGGTATTGACAAGCATATTGCAGTAACTGTCACTTTACTTGTATTTATTTATTTATCAGCATTAAAGATTATTTGAAAATATGCCATGCCAACTAGGCCTTTTAGTGTTGGAAGTCTGAGACAGTTCTACTGCAAAAGTACGGCTAGAAATTACCATGGCAGTAGCTCTAAATCAATAGCTTCAAATCATAATGGATAAGGAATAAATAATTTCTTAAGAACTGAATTAAATCCTGAAGACAGGCAACTGCCAGTTTGCAACCAGTCACAGCATAAACTGAAATCCACTAAGGCTTGGAAAGTCTGCCTACCAGGAATTTTTTCCACTGGAGCTACTATTAAAGTACTTGAACAGAGAAGAAATAAATAGAGACAAAATATCAGGTTGTCAACACACTGATCATTCAAAGCAGAGACACTTCTGGGACACCACAGAAAACAGACCAAAATGCAAGCAATTAAGCAACAAAAGGGACTGGAAGTTTTCCAGTTACACACCCATCTGGCAGGATTTGCTGCAGAAGCTCTTGCTTTAGATTAGTCCATTTTCCTAGCACTTTTATTGCATTTTGGCCTTCTTGCATCAGCTGGAAAAGGGAGATCATGGGTTCTGGTAACAGAATTACTGGCAAGAATCCCTATTTTCTTGCTTCTTTTGTGGAGCACTTTTAGAATGCATACTTTTAACACTTTCTCCAATTTCCTCAAAATTATGAAATACACCCAAGTGTGTTGAGGTATTTAAACCAAGTTAAAACCACTTCACACTTAATGACCTCCACAAACTTCTGTTGTTATTAAGCCTCAAAGAAATAAGTCCATCCGAGTAAAGCTTCAATACAAGCTCATTGAGTGGCAGCTAAATCCAGCCCATGAGACACTTGAAAACTCATCTGCAAACAGAGAGTTCTGGTCAGAAACCAGAGACTGGTCCAGCAAAAAGCCACTAGCACAGCCGGGCTGGGCTGCATTGTGCATTCTTGACCCTGGACAGGGCTGCCCACATTGGGCCCAGCCTAGGAGAAGGCTTGTCCAGAATCCAGCATACAGCATTTGTCCTCACTTCTAGCCCAGGCCAGAGGGCTTCCTCCCTCACGCTGAGGGGCTGAGGAAGTACTTTCATGCCAGCTACAGACCTGGACTCAGCAATGCCATGTGAAGTTCAGACTTCACCACTGGAGATGGCTTTCTATGGCTGTAGTAAGTCAGGGTACCTATGTGCTGCCCTCGGTCTGAGAGAGCAAGTAGAAGCAGGGGGAGGTGGAAGGAGTGGGAAAAAAAAAAAAAAAGAGTCCTCTGCTCACTCTCGATCTAGGGGTAGGAAAGAACATAATCCCTCAAGGACAGACCAGAAGCAGGCAGTGCTGCAAGATCCCAGCACTCCCTCAAAGGTAACAGCACTGGCCACATCAGTCTGCTCTCACCACAAGGGTAATGTCTTGTCTCCCCTCCTCCCTTTAGAGCTGCAGCACTAGGGAACATGCTCTTTCCCACCCGCTACCAGCACCCTTTCAAAAATATAATTAATCCTCCTTTGTACAGCAATGGTATGACTGTACAGGATATTTTGGAAGTGCCACTTTCTTTCTGGTTTGCCCTGCAACCTCTCCTATGCTTCATATGCGCAACACTTACTATACCCAGAGTTGTTATTCCTGGTTAACAAATCAGGAAAATTCCCAAATTCAGTGACAACCCTGAAAGACATAAAAGGAATAAAAATCTCCAGCAGAAATAAAATGAAACTAGAACCACCAAGGTTTTGAGTTATACAGTCTCAAAATAAAATAAAAAAACCCGGAATCTTTAAGAAGTTCTGTACCTCTCCTAATTAACATACACTCATAAAAAACAGTTGTGGAAGGTAGAGTCACATGGGCTTAACAGTCTTGAAATGTAAATAATATACAAATACTGAATTAATTAATCAGGGAAGTTTACCTCCTGAAATAAGTTCCATCATCATAAGCAAAAAAAAATAGTTTCTGCACAGCAGTTTGCATGATTTGCAAGGTCACTGAAAACCCCCATAAGAGACTATACATTAAAGGACTCCAAGTATCATATGAAGTGTATTTATTATTATTATATGAAGTACCAGTGGAGTTCAGCTCTGCAGAAAACAAAAATTGAAACTGACCTCAAGGAAACAGAACTGTAAATAAACTGAAGTCCTGTTTACACACACAGGTAACAACAACTTCTTTTTTAGTGAAAGTGATTGGGACAGTGTCACTGAGCCTTTTGCAATTGCACTTGACCCAGGAATGGTGTCAGAGTTTGGAACTGACCAAATTCTGCTCCCAAGGAGACTTGGAAGGATTCTCAGTTCTTCACACCAATTGGCAAAAACTTCTCATTTCCAACTGCGATCTGGAAGACAACGTTATATTTGGGAGGCAAATAGCTTCTGCCCTTCTCCACAGACGCTGCACGTCACTTCCACTGATGGCACAAGCTGCAATGAGCAAGTGAAGACAGGATGCAGCACACAACCAACAACCTGGCTTTCACCATCATGCCACGTTATTGCTGGCACATGGAAGCAGAACCAGTGGAGGGCATCCATACATTCAAAAGCATGCATAGCTGTAAAAATCATACTGAAGGTGGAGCAGTGGAAGTAGGAGCTTTTAATCTTATGGGTGTGCCGCTATGGTGGAGTTAAATGAAGCACTCTGTTATCGTATCAACATAACTGAATAAATTTATCCAAAGCATGAGAGCCCCCACTGCAGAACCATAAGTGAATACCGACAGCAGTACAAGCATTCCTTTCTTCTTGGTACATCACTGAGTCTTCCTTGTTCACACCCAGGGCTTTCTGTGCTATGGTCAGATGACTGACTTAGGCACTCCCGCACATTGCAGCACACGCTTCTCTTGGAAGCACAAAGTCCATGGGAAGGCGCTGGAGGACTTTCAACTCTTGATAATTACTTAACCTGCACCTTCACGCTTCAGAGACTGCAGGTTTCAGTCTATATTCCCTAGTAAGCCAGAAAAACTGTACTGAAAGCACTATTATACCTGTACCAGACAGGTATTGTGTAAAGGGGAAGATGAGATAAAACTCTCTGCAAGAGTTACGGATAACTCTTGCATGAAAACATCACTGAAAAGCTGTCTTCACCACTGAAAGCACCAGCTGGTTACTCACCCAGAGTGCACACTCTGCAAGAGACATCCACTGATGCCATCAGCAAGCAAGTCCCAGAGCAACTCATTTACTTTATTACAGTAAGGGAGAAATGCAAAGCCGAATTTTTACGAGGGTATCTAGTTCCTAAATCAAAACGTACATTTCTTGTGGGATTTGAAAGAGTGCAGATTCCCACTGACTTCAAATGAGTCAGTCTGTGGGAAATCTTTAAACCCCATGCTGCAACTGAATGCATCCCAAAGGTTATGAATAAAGGTGGACATGATTTAGAAGAGAATTCAACATGCCGTTGTTAGTAGCTGATCAGCAGCTCTTCATAACTGAAAGAAGGATTGTATCTGCTCCAGTCAAGGAATAAATTTGGTCTCAGAGGGAAAAAAAAGTAATATACACTAAAAAGAAGCAGCCTGTGCTTGTGTGTCAAGCTCAGCCTGAGGTTCATTTTCTCTTGGAATACAAACAATTACAAACTTCTTACAGAAATCTACCCATCAGTGATTACCAGAAAATTCCCCCAATTGTCAAAACAGATTGTGCTGTCATCTGTCACACACATATTCTGCTGTACAAGACTGACTGCTTCATATGTCTATCTCATTCTAACAAATGCTGTACTTCTAAGTACATCTGTATCGCTGAATATAAACCCCCAGAGAAGCCATACAAAATAAGCAGCAAGAGACAACTGTGGACAGTGGATGTTCAGCGACAATCTAAAGCAGGGAGCTTATGATGAAAGGTGGCAGTTCCAGCAATAACTTCCATTTTATTAATCACAAATGTGCAAAATCCATATCATCATTAAGCCACTGAGTTTGAGTTTCTTTGGGTATAGCTTACAACTTGCAGGTTCCCTATGCGTATGAATACAACAGTTCTAAATAGTGACTGTTCCAAAGGGCTGGGGAAAAAAAGGAACAAGTTTTAAATGACCAGCATCACAGAATACACTTAAAACTCAGCTTTTCTCTACTGAGAGATGAAAGAAAATGAACTGCCATAGTAATGAAACTTGCACTTGCTTAACTTAATTTTATTTAAGACCATAACAGACTGGAAAATTTACTAAGGATAAAGGTGCTAAACGATGTATTAAGGCCTCACTTTTCACTTAACCCTTTAGGCTTTAACATAATTTGTTTCACTCTGTTGTCACTTGCTACATTTACAGCTTTTTGTATCCTCCTTTACTTTAGAAAGTGACTAAAAAGAGAAGTCAAATCCTTATCACGGCTGCGGTAAATTCAGGAGCCATTTCTGTATGACACATCCTGTTCAGAGCTACAGAAGTACAAACTGCAGAAAAATCAGTCACAGGCTTTCTTCTGCATTACTCTCAAAAAGCATTTATCTAGCTCAATTCAGTGTTTTCTCCACTGGGGAATATACTTTCATGTTGTCTGCTCTTACAGATGCCTCACAATGAGTTTTACATCTCTACTGTATTTTAAGAGACCTTAATAATTTCATAACCTGCATTTCTCCCACCACTTCAAACACTATGCAGCACACAGTATTTGAAAACTAGCTCTAACACCCTGATGCACTTAACAGAGAAAGTAGCATTTCAAAAGCCTGTAACTTCTAATAATCCAACAAAAGCCTGGATGTGGACTGTCTATCCAGGTGTCTCACTGATATCACTGGGAGATCTAGTAAATAAGCACTGTTAAGAGCATACCCTTAATATTATTTACATTATAGCAATGGCTGGAAATTCACTCTAGGATCACGCTTCTGTGCCCAGAACACCCATGCTAGATGCTGTACAAGCCTCTCAGCTGGGGGAGAGGCCCCAGGAAGCCCTTGCTGCACAGTAGAGCTACAAACTGCTAGGACAGGCCAGTGACTAAGTTTGAAAGGGAAGCCAGGTCTCACAGCCCACATGCCTCGACTCCATACATGCCCTCCATGCATCTGCTGTGCTCTTCCTCCTTCATACAGAACCTGATGGGATACTAGTCTTCCAGTCACCTATTGACAGGTAGCCTGATGGAAGTTATGCATACAGTACCAATACTGGAATCTGGTTGTAAAATTTACAGCTGGTCCAGCAATGGAAGTATTTGTGAATATGTTGTTTCAAATCCCGTAATTTCTTCATAAATTCAGAAGTTTTTCACTAGCACTAACTATGAACAGACAAAAGAAACTTTATATCAGGATTGTATTTTTTTTTTCCAGACTCACCATCATCATTTTTGTTGTAGTGATAGATCATATTCAGGTGCTTCAGAATGAAATATTGTTTTACGTTGACAACATGCCGTGCATATGTTTTAGGTTTCTAATGCTGCCTTCTAATAGAGTCTAGAATCAATATCCAGAGTCAAAAAGAGCTTTATAACGCACCCCATTTAAATGTTACAATATACACTAAGCATTCAGACACAAAGATTCCGTACTCATAACACCTCACATCCCTGAGTCTATCTTGAGAGTACGGCTATAATGATCAACTCTATTCTGCACACCACCTGCATTATTAAATTACTTAGCATTTCTTGCTCCAACTCATCACTTGCAACATAGCGCTGCTGAAACAATTTAGGTGTAGACCACCTTCCAAACAAAGTTCACTTTCCACACAAATGACTGTACTGGCTCTCTGAAGATTTTGTCATTTTGTATGCCAAGATTCTCCCCAAGTACATTGCACAATATGTTTCTAAGCCCAATAAGCTGACACTGACAATTTCTAGCCCAAGCCTGCATGAATTCTAAAAGCAGTGATGCTGAATTCTAGAAACTGTGATAAGAGGCTAAACCCATTTTATTATCTGCTATTCGATGAACTCTATTTTAGTCAATCATAGCTGTTACGGGGAATTCCCTCAATAGCCCCACGCAACAGTGTTAGTACAAAATAATATGGTAAGGGCCATTCATTCATAGAACTTGAGCATAAGAAGCTGAAGAAAAGCAACTTCCCTAGTATAACACAGCTTTAAAGTTACAAGAAAGATTTGTATGACAAACACATCAGTCAAACTGTTTAGCTTCAAAACCACCCTAAAACAAGTGACTGCACAGATTAGAGAACCCAGAGCCTCCTCAGTCACAGACTGCGGGATCTTTCTTATCTTCTATTTGTCCCTGTGAGCTTGTACACAGAAGTCAGAATGCTTGATACTGTGCTTCTGACAAGTTACCATTCTTTCAAAAGATTAATTTTGTTCTGTATCTTAATCTTGCAAGGCAGACAAGCAGGAGGAACACACATCTGAAAATACTACTCCAAGTGATCCCTCTATCATGCATTGTAAGTTAACAGAAGTTTCTCCAAAAGACAGTGCAAGGTACTTCAGAATAAGACAGATTTCTGATAAGGTGTATCTCTCCCCAGATATGAGATTACTAACTTCTTAAAGAAGAAAGAGCACAACTTTCACCTTTACAGTACTGTACTCCACAGGTTGTTCAAAAAACCTCTCTTTATTAGTTATCCTGGTTTTGACACTTGTACACCACTTGTCTTGCTAGTCAACTGAACACTCACCCCTAACTTACCCTGCCCTTTAAAATCAATACAATTTAAAAGTAAATGCCAGATTACAAGCCAAATGAGGTATTTCTTTAATCAACAAAAATCTGCCTAATCCTAAAAGCCTGCGTGAAGAAATTAGCTTGACTTAGAGCACCTCCCTCCCATGAAGACCTGACCCAGATTACTGATTCAGGGTATTTTTTTCTTTTACAGTACTTCTACCTTTTTTCTTTTTCTAAAACACTCACTTCAGATAGTCCTTAATGCATTTGTGTAATACAAAATGACCATGTAAAGATCTGCACAGAAAGCAAATCATCCTAATTTCAATTGCCTAAAAAAAGACGGGAAAGAAAAAATATGAATGCTTACCTAAGACATACACACTCTTGTGTGCCTATTCTCATTTATGGCTCAGTTTTCAAAAGGAACTGAGCAATTAAAGAAAAAAAAAATCAACAGGATATGCAGATCTGGTCATTATAATGTAGAGAAAATACCATTTAATTACAAATATCAATGGTTACAGTAACTTCTAAGACACCATGAGTATCTACTGCATTGTAGAAAGGTTTCCCTGCTATATTTTGGCATATCTCTAATTGCCTGACTCTTTAAACATTCCTGAACTGTTTAGAAATTAAGCTGAATTTGAGAGACCTGCAGCAGCTTAATACAACTGGAGGAAAAAAACCCAAAACAATAAAACCAAAAAAACCCAACCTCTAAGTATCCTCTTCATGAACAAAAAAAGCCTTTGAGACAGCTGATCAAACCCAGATACATCGAGTTTTACAAGAAGTCGGACTAGATTTTCCTCTCCTCACCTTACTATCTCTTTAGGTGGAGGAAAATGTGATAAACGTTGAAATCTCTATTTCTGTCAGACACACTTCCAAGAGTTTTTAGGACTGATTTGACAATTGCTTCTCAAGATGCGTTTTGCTTTTTTTTTCTGAAATCAAGCAGAATTTAAACGATGCAAGCAGAAGTGCTAGAATAGGCTCATTCTTAGTATTTGGTGCTTGAATGGTTCAATTATACATAGCTGAGACCTACTCACTACTCATATGCATTGCTAATTATGCCTCAGCATTTAAGGACCATCAGTTGACTGAAGCTGGCAGAAGAAGATTATTAGGAGGCTAATCCACATTTAGAGTGGATGATGAGTATTTACATCTGAGATTAGATTTAATACTCCTTGAAGTTCCCTTTGAAGCAGTGAAAGGCATGGAGTGAACCTACATCAGAGATCAGCAAGAGTTCAGACTGTTATACAAAGCAGAAATAAGATATTAAAGAGGGAAGACTTGAT
This sequence comes from Buteo buteo, assembly GCF_964188355.1. NCBI lineage: Eukaryota > Metazoa > Chordata > Aves > Accipitriformes > Accipitridae > Buteo > Buteo buteo. Next base: position 25,672,264 of record NC_134179.1, read on the forward strand.
AATAGACAGATACATTATACTGTAGCTCTTCCCCCCATCAAATCACAGTTGATTTATATGCATTACAAGAGTTGAGAGGTTTATTATTTCATTCAAACAGTTATAAGCTTGATTTTCCAAACCTTCATAAAATCACATCACTCATTATTCTTGTAACTTAGTTGGCCTTTACACTGAGTCCAGTGAGACTTGATAACTTGAATAAGACCAATTAACCATTACTTAATTTGAAAGTACTTTTACTGCTAAATTCTTATTTGACATTCAGTCATGCTGTACGATGTTCATACACTATATTATTTAAATCATGTAGTGTGCAGACATTCTTTATCAAAATTACTAATACCATCTTTGATCACTAAAAGCATACAGCAAGAGAGAAGACAAGAAGGGGAATAGGGAAGGACTGTAGGTCACCTATAAATGCCTCCCTCCCCACCCTGTTCAAGCAGTTAAAAAAAAAGCCTATGCAATAGTTACACCCTCCATGACCATCTTGGTTTTGTTCCCTACACTGCTCCCCATTTGCATTCTTCAGCTTACACAGTTTCTACTCTTTAATGCTGTTCTGTTCCTAACCTGAAAGCCATTGTTTTGCTAGCTTGAAGTTTCTGGAGAACAGCTAGTTCTTGAAAATATAGAAAGAGAGTGTACAAAATGCAACAGGAACAAACAAGTATGAAAACTCACAGATCCTTCTAGACCTAAGTTCAGCCTCAGAGTCAGCAGCACAACACAGTTTTGGGATCACAGCTGGTTTATGACTCGTCAGCTCAGACAGTACAGCATATATGTGGAGCAGACACAAACTTCTACATCCAGCTCTCTTTAGTCCAAGAGCTGGATGCGATGAACTCTCCTACTTCTTTACATGTTTACGAGCTTTGCTACTAAAGAACAGCAAAGTATTTTTTCCTGTTTTGCAATACTTTGATTAAATTCCCACAGCCAAATAGTACTGAAAGAAAAAGTAATGTTTTCACATTTACACAGTTTGCTCAAAAGCCATTAAAATACAAAAACTATATTACATAAGTGTGCAGTTATGTAGCACTATATGCCAGACGCCTACTGCCAGAATTAAAAGGGGCCCACTTCAAGTCAAGTCTCCCATTACAAGAAAAGCCTCTGTGAACCACCAAGACCCCGCCTATCGCACAGCTCAGAGTCTAAAAATTAACCAACATAAGAGGCACAAAAACATCACGGCTAATTCAACTCTGTGAGCCTCACTACATGACAGCTTCCACAACAGAACCAAAAGTGACTCAGGTTTCACCTGCCCTGGAATGAAGAGGGTGCTTGAAATTTCAAATCTCTCTTATCTCTATGTGGAGAGTACAGGATCTATAATGAAGCTCTGTGGCCTTCCTGTTTCCACCTGTGAGGACAGCTCCTATGACTTTTGAGAATGTTACCTCTAGCGACACAGCTCTGCAAGAGGCACAAGGAATAAGCTGCGACTGCACACTTCAGAATGGCCCACCTCACTGAACTGAAAGCAGCAGTCCATGAGGCAAAGCTTGCAGAGTTTCAAAGAGATGACACACATAGGCATGTCCATGCCAAAGACTCTTCTGTGGAAGCTGGCTACAATACCACCAGGGGTGGGTGGGTGGTTGGTTGGTTTTGGGGCAGTTCCCCCCCCCCCCCTTTCTCTCCCCCCCCTCCCCCCCGAGAAGTGGAAACTACAATATCAGCCAAAACTTTTTAAACGCTTGTTTTTGCATGTATTCGCCTATGCAAAAACCACACCACACAATAAGCTTAGAATTGTAGCTCAGGTCAATCTCCTGCTTCTGATTTTTTTAAGGCAAAAAGACATTAATGCAGAACTATAATTTTAGTTGTATGAAGTCTTCACAAATCTAGTAAGCAGGCTTTTTTTATTCTATGTTCACGCCATATATCTGTCAATAACATAAAAAAGACAGGGCAGTTTTTGTTATTATTGTTAAAAATGGGGCCAAGTAAATCGTAACACACAACCTCGGGTCAGCACACCTTCAAAAAAAGGTGTTACAATTTTATAGCTGATAAAGCTGGCAAACCGGGGTGAGAGGATGCAGCACGGGCTATTCTCGCCAACTAACCGGATCGGTGCGCGCAGCTCTTTGCTCAAGCCCATCCACCACCAATGTTTTATGCAACCACTATCGGAAGCACAAACTTCCAAGCACAAACACGCGGCACGTCCCAGATACTGTGTCTGCACAAAGAAATTGTTGAGCTACACGGCTGGTGCCAAACAGGCTTCTCGGAGCTCCCGGGGCCCTGCCTGCTTCAGCCAGAGCTCAGCGTGTTAGTAAAAACGTGCACCCTGCACTCTGTTGGGAGACTGGGAGACAACAGCCGGGTCACGTTTAACCCACAGGTAAAAATCACGCGTGCTGATTCACAGCACGCTTGCTGACAGAGAGTTTCTCCTCTAAAACGCATTAGTGGGGAGGGGGGGACGGGACGGGACACGACAAAAACAGGCTCTGACGCACTTTTGCCTCCCCCGTAACCGCCGTGGCCGCCCGAAGGGGGTCACGGAGGCCCGGGGGCACCGCGGGGCTCAGCCCCCGGAGGGCTCCGCGGCCGGAGCTGACCCCGCAGCGGGGGAGGGCCACGCCTGCTCCCGCCGCCCCGCGGTGAACCCAGGGCGGCCCGGGCCAGGGAGGTGACGGCGGGCCCGGGCCGAGCCGCTGCCGCGGCGGCTCTCAGCCCCGGCGGGCCGCTCTCACCTGCGTTGTAGAAGCGGTCCAGCACCGCCGTCTCGCCGAAGTCCAGCTTGCCGAAGTGCAGGGTCTCCAGCGCGGCCCCCACCACCTCGCACGCCTCCCGCAGGCTCTGCAGGGCGCCGCTCTCCGCCGCCAGCAGCGGCCCCTGGCTCGCCTCGTTGATCACGTAGGTGACGGCGGTCCGCCTGCCGCCACCCTTGGCCCGCGCCGCGATGCCCGGGGCGGCGGCGGCGGCGCCGTCCTCAGCCCAGAGGGTGCCGGGCGGCGGCGCGGCCAAGTCGGGCAGGAGGCTGCGGGCGCCGGCGTCGGCCCCTTGCGCCCGCCTGCCGAGCGCCTCCTCGCAGGGGGGGCCGCCGCCGGGAGGGCTGGGCACCGGCAAGCTGATGATCCCCTCGCTGCAGTCGCTCATCCCGGCGGAGAGGCAGCCGCCGCCGCCGCCGCGCCGCGTCCCCGGCTCTGCTGCGCTGGCCGGGGTTAGGCGGATGCCATGCCGCGCCGCCTGCCCCGGAACGGTCCCGCCGAGCTGCTGGAGGGAAGAGGCGGCCGGGCTGAAGCGAGGGGCTCCCCCGCGGGCGCTAGCGAAGGCTGCCGGAGGCGGGCAGACGAGCACAGCCTCCTTCGGTGTCTGCCGCCGGCACCATGACGCGCCGCTCCCTTCTCCCCCGCACCTGCAGGGACTCCCCGGCGAGCCGACCCCCGGCAGCCCGACCTCCTTCTCCTGCCGCCCGCAGGACCTCGCTCTTCCTCCGGGTGAAATTACTCGGCCGCGGCGGGAGGGGGGGGGGAGGAACCACTTGTAGGATCGCTCTTCGGCTCCCCTGCTTTCGCCGAGCGACAGCTGCCAAGCCACTGGCGGCACGGGCTGAGGCGGCCCCAGCGCCGGGCGCCTCCCTCCGACCCCGCCTCCGGGCAGAAATAACCTACCCCCGCCCCTTCCCGCCTCTCCTCGCCTTAGCGTTCAGGTCGACCCGCGTCCTGAGTGGGGAGGCCTGGGGGCCGGTGAGCCACGTCGCGTCTCTACGGGGCACTTCAGCCTGGCGGGGGCTGCCGGGGGCGGGGGGGGTGTCCCCGGGGGGAGGGACACCCCCCCCGCCCCGCGGGGTGCCCTGTGAGGAGATGGCCCTCCCGCCACAGGATTCGGTAACGATTAGCCCTTGTCTTCCGCGATTATTCCCACCTAAACCTCCTTCTCTCTGTGTTCCCAAACGGCTTCAAGTTCAGCAGCATCAGCCTCGTGCTTGTCAAACTGGAAAACCATCCCCCCCACACACGTTTATTACATGTATCGGTTTCTTACGCTCGCCCGGGAGAACACTCCAACGCTTGGCAATTAGCAAAAATATTTCTTCGTGGAGAAGGAAACCAGTTGGAATAACTAGCATATAGCCAAAAGCTGCACTGACTTGGCATGGTAGGGCCACCCAGTCGAGGAAAAGATCCTTCGACATTTGAAATAATATATAATATGAAGAGACAACACCCCAAACTTTCAGATTATTTGCAGGCCAGGAGTGAATCTCTGAGGAATTCAAAATGGATTTGAAAAGGAAATGACATTGAGACTTCCGCAGTCTGTTTTTGAACAGAAATACTGCGAAATTGGATGGTTTATTCTTTTATTATTATTATTAGGTTTTTCTTTTAAATAGGTACATAAGGAAAAATAGTACTCTATGTATTTATAGTTCTGTTTATATGTCATATCGATAGACCCATCCTGTTAAAATTGATCTTGTTAAGATTAATCAATTTGTTGGCATGAAGCCTACTCCCGTGTCATTGTTTTCCATTGCTTCTGTAGACAGAAGATCAATTCTGGAGTAATTAGAAAAATTAGCCACTGCAGTACCTTCAGTACCTCTGTTTGCTTTTGCATTGAGCAGTCCCCTTTTTTGATGAGATATGCCTGGCATTTGCTTCTGCTGATAAGAAATAGGTAAATGGGGTGGGAAGATGACGAGCAAACTAAAGACTAATTTACAGGGAAAAGTTAATATTTGCTAATCTGCCAGATACAGCAGGTTATTATTTCTTGCTACAGTCTGAATGGCAATCAGTGGTTTTCTACATAATGTCATTTTCCAGAAAATGCAGAATCAGTGCTAATCCATTCAGCATTGCAGTTACATCACCTTACAGGAAGCAAGAACAATATGTCTCTGTTGTTCTCGAGAACAGCCCGTGTTTGTCAAATGCAGAAGGAAGTCATGGACTGAAAGGAGACGGAAGAAGCATGCTATTCCACTTACCATTACTGACTTGTGAGGCTTGCTTCTTTATTAGCACCACGTCTATTCCAAATTCAAGCTAGTTTTTCTATTGATTTGGCTGGGAGTGAGGTTAGGCCCTAAACAGAAAAAAAAAATAATCAAAATGCACTTGAATCTGAAATAAAAACCACAAATTGCCCACGTTTTTATAAAGTGAAAACATATCTTTTAATCTGTTAACTCTGAAGTGAGCAATCAGACATTTAGGAACTCTTGACTTTTAATGTTTGATTAGGAGATAATTATTCAAAGGATTCTTTTAAAACCAAAATAACACCCCATTTGTTATCAGAAGTAGGCTTACCTTGTTCACTTGTTTCTCAAGTGCTGTAAGATTAACATCTTTAGCACCAGATGGTTTGCATATAATCACGATTCAGTATTGCCCTATTCTGGCTCTGTTTTTTCTGACAAAAAAAACTTGTAATAAGTGGTTAGCTGTAAATTTGTTGAAATAACGACCCTCTCTTCATTATATGTTTTTACAGCTATTCATCATTGGCCTCTAGGTTTAACCATAATTATAACTTTAACATCCAAGAATTTGCCAACTTTTTTAGTTGCAAATATAAATGCAATTTTTGATGAGTGAGAAACAGCATATGACAGATGCCACAGGCTTGATTTAGCTACTTAAACTAGTGTAAACAAGATCCAAGACCAAAAAAGGTAGTTCCAATGTATTCTGATTTGTAGAGATGAAATTTAAAACATATGTGCATTTAACATAACTCGTCCAAATTATATTTTTCATATTTTATGGCCATCAGTGTCCAGTAGAGGGAGAAAAATGATTCTAGACTAATCTGCATATTGAAATTTGTTTATGGCAGTGCTGATGGAATTGATAGAATGGACTAAAATACATCACTACAGATACTGGGTTTAAAATGTATGCTAAATTTCATCCATATTTTAAGGCCCTCTTATGTAACTAAAGGATAATATATAGGAATGAGAGACTGGAGATACACTGTAAACTCTCCACTGATAAGCAGGACAAAGAATTTTGCAGGACTAAAGTCCAGTTTGCTTCAATTATGGGTTTAAAAAAAAAAAAGTAAAGAAATTTGCAGATACAAAAATCCGAACAAGATATTTAAAGTACATCAACTAATGCAATTTCTGTAAGCTTTAGACCAGAACTCTCACATGCAGTAGAAATTTATTTAACTGAAATAAAAAACTTGTTTCTAAAAACTATCCTAAAAAGTTAGACTAAATATATCACTGCAGACAATCAGAAGTAGCCTTTATGCTCAATAGAGAGAAGGCAATGTTTTGTTACAAGGCAGTCAGCTGCCAGTCTTTCAGAAGAGGTAAATCTATGATTACATTGAACACTTAAAGCAATATTTAGGTACAAAGGGGCAAGTAAATAGACTGGTGGCCATTGTGTAGGGATGCAGCTGATCATGGAACAGTAATAACATGAGGAACCACTTACCAAAATATGGCATGGTGCCTATAAATGGCAGTCAGCAAAAGCTGATAGAGCAACATGGATACATCTTTGTGGACGGATATTTTATCAGTCAGGACTGTCCTTGGAGCCCTTGTCTTGGGTGAAGAATGTGCACTGTTCTTGCTTCATACCCTTTTCCCCCCACAACTCTCACATTTCTTGCTATATCTCCTTGTCTAAATCTTCCGCTGCTCCAGCATCTTTCCCTCCTCTTGCTTCTTTTGTTCTTTTAAACTTCCAGAAAAGTCTGTGCTAACTGCCTCTTCGTTCCAACTTCCACAACCCTCACTTCCCCATATGAGGGGAGCCTGTTCCCTTTACACTCTTTCCTGCACACCCCTCCTTGGTTACTTTAATTTGTTTAATTTCACTGTTGCCAGTTTTGAAATCTTATCACAAACCTTGGGATACTAAATGCTTTTCTTAAAGCTTCAACTCATACAGCTTTATGACTGTATGGGAATTTCAGCTGGGAACATCTCTAAGTTTCTATTAGTCAATAAGCATTCACTGTTGTAGAAGAAAATCTTGATGGCATGAAACTTAATGAATGGTTCAATAACTAAAAGACAGAAAAAACTTTACTGCAGTCCCTGAGTATTTTCAGTGTTTTAAGCTACCTGTCCTCGCACATGAGGAAATGGTTTACAATCTACTTTCTCTTCTAGAAAAGCTCTTTTTATAACTTCTTTAAATACTTGGATTTAAAGTATTTAAATAATTGTAAGATGAAGTGAGAGAAGTGACTGCAGCATAAATATAGCCTAAAAGTTACATACTAAGCAACTTCCATTATTTTGATTCATTGAAGTGATGTTGGATTAGGAAAAAAATAATCTCAGTGTAGCTGAGGGCTCTAGGTTTTGACGTGGAACATGGCTGCCATCTACCGCTGCAGGCGGGATACGGCTGTTTGCTGTGTTGGACTGTTCGGTTTCAATAGCTGCATATAAAATGTTACTGTGATTGGTGGTCCTTCATGCTTCTTCAATTTACTCAGCTGCTCAGAGGCTGAGGAGGAAATACAGTCATGTTTAGCAGCTTTGTTTGTCGGGCCCTTCTCTCTGCTTGTAAAATAGCTTTCCTTTCTTTAGTTGTTATTCTCTCTACCTTGGAATCTTTCTATGCAAATACTTTCACTTTTATTTTTTTTTTATTTTATTTTTTTTTACGTATTATTTTGCTTCCTGCTTCTAAGGATCTTCAAAACCTGAATTCACAAGCTTGCCTATGAAAAAAAATTGTTTTGGGAACTATGGCTTCTTTCAGGACTTCCTTGTAACGTTTTATCCACTTCTTGGTCTTTATGTCTACAAAAATTCTTTTGAATCTGTCTTTAAAACAAAACTGATAAGAACTGCTTCCTGTTTGCATAACCTCTTTGTGGAATTTCACTCATTAGAAAAGATCAACTAGATTTGAAAATGCACTTGATGAAACCTTTCCCATACTCAGATATATCAGTGATAAATTGTCCACAGAGTGACTGGACTTTACACCGCCAAGCACTTGACTCTCAAACAGCACCTCACAAATGGCCGTGTTCAAATTTACTTACTGCACTACTGCAGTGGCTATGTATCTTTTCAAATGTCGTTATGGACATCCCAGTCACAAAGGGCAATTACGTTAAAAAAACTTGCTCAGAATTGTCTTTTAACTTGCATTTTGAAAAGATACATTGATTTAAGAAGATTCCAGAGGCTAAAATTGGTGGAATTTGGCCTGGAGCAGCCAATACATTAAGGTATTCCTTTGACCCAGGGTTAAAAACTCCAATCTGTCTGTCAATAAAGTAAGCCTATAAATTGCCAGTTGTGAAGCTTTGGGAGCTGCTGTCATAATCCAAAGGATACACTAAATTGAGTTTCACTTCCACTGAATTTGAATTGATTTTATTCTAAACTCCTGGTGTCTGTTTGATAAACATATTTGTCTTCATTTTTACCACGAGATCAAAGAATTAGTAAAACTGCTGAATTCAGTGATCTGCATTTGACTGCTAGTTTAAGCAATTAGACATTTGTGTGGCTTTACAATAGATTTTGTAGTCAAGGTTTAGTTTTAAATATAAGGCTGAGTAGCAGGAGTACGTAACTACCCTCCAAGCTCTGATGTAACCTTGATCAAATAATCTAATTCACCTTTGCTGTACCTTCCTAATGTGTAAGGTAATACTTTTGCATTTTTACCTCTACGTGCATAGATGAGTCATTACAACTAATTGGAGTAGTCTGTGTCCAATTGGAATAATCTCTGTGTCTGTATTTTAGGTATGTGTGCGTGTGCGCATATCACACACAGGATAGAATGTAACAAAAGCTGCAGCTCCTGCCCTGCCAAAATATTTATTTTCTAAGCCTGAACCTCCCCTTGCCCTTTCCTTTCGAAGGCAAAATTCCCACTGACTTAAACAGAAGTTGTCACGGGTGTAAGAAAACTTGAGTTTGTTCATAAAAGCACTTCTGTAAAGCATAACTGCATCACAAGATGATAAAATATGCAGATCTATTCCAGAAATTAGAGAATGAAGTAGCTTAGAAGGGATTTTTAAAAGGAACATACATACTTAGATTGAAACATCTCATGTATGCAAGCTGATGCACACACAATGAGCTGATGGATGTCTGTCATAGCATATAGAAGAACGGATTGTCTTTGCAGTTTGGAAGTGACCTCCTTCTCACCGGCAGGTGATTTTGCAGAATTGTTTACCATGAGAAACAGGCAGCGAGTGGTCGGAAGGCTGGTCCGGGCGTCTGGCCTTTTAATTACGAATTACACTGGGGTATGTGTGAAAGCCTATCGAGTATGAAGTGATAAATTTCTCAGTAAGCCCTCCTAAGCCTACAGCTTTCCTCTGAACAGGTCAGAGGGCAAGGCCGCACCGGAGGGGTAAGCCCCAGAGGCCTACGGCTGCAGCTACCACCTCTGCGGACTCGGTCAGAGCGGGACCCAGCAGCCGCTGAGGGCGGCTGGCGCAGTAAGGCAGAGCAGGACGGCCACCCGCGGCCGGCAGCAGTTCCGCTGGAGCCCAGGCGCCCCTCGGAGGCGGCGGCGGTACCCTCTCCAGCCGGGCCCCCCGGTGCAGCCCAGGGGGCCGGGGCCGGGGCCGGGGCCGGGGCCGAGGCCAGGGCCGGCGCGGCCAGCCAGGCTGACAGCGTCCCGGGCCGCCCACTGCCATCGCCAAAGATGGCGGCGGCGGCGCAGCTTCGGTACCGCCCGGCGGGCGGGGCGCTTCCGGCGGGGCCGTGCGCGAGGCGGGCGCGGCCGAGGCCCCGGCGGGGGCCATGGGCACGGCGGGCGGCGGCGGCGCCGGTGCCCTGCGGCTGCCGGGGCTGCACGGCTACGCGGCGGAGTTCTCGCCCTACTGGCCGGGGCGCGTCGCCTGCGCCGCCGCGCAGTACTACGGCATCGCAGGTGCGGGCGGGGCCTGCGCGCGGGGCGGGGGGGGGTAACCGTTAACGTGCGTTCCCGGTGGCGGCCCCTCACGGGTGCTCGCTCGGTCGCGGCTGGAAATCTGGGTGTCCGGAACCACAGTCCGTGTCCGTAAAAGCGTTTGGGGATTTCCCTTGCTTGTGTTTTGCTTTGGTACGAGGTGTGTTTTGTGCGACGTGCACGACGTGAATGAAATGCCCGAAAATATTGTCTCCTTGAAATTTTAACTGCTCCAGTCTCAGTCACTGGGTGTCCAGGTAGGCCCGGGCAGCTCCAGCGTCCCCCTGAAGCTTTTCTCAGCATCGGGGCCTCTTTCATTTCCAGTGGGAGCATTGCTCCTGAAAACATTCGTTTTGAATAAAGTTTCTCAATGTGGAATTACTCTGACGATATCCTAGTCATATGGGAAAGCACTACGCGTGTGTGTTTTCTCAGAACTGAATTACTTGCTTCATTTCTGGTGAGCTGTGTTTGTATTACTACATTCAAGGGGCGGAAAAAAAGTGTTATGTCTGCTGTGTTATCAAAAGGAGAAAAAGGAACCTCGTGCTGGTATGTCTGTAATATGAGGCTCATGGGGAAAATGCACTTTTGTGCTTCATAAGATGTTTCTCTTCCAAACTCACCTACAGGTATACTGGAGTAAAAAAAAGAAAAACAACACAAAAACCCCCAAACCAATCTGATGTAAATGAATTACTGCTTTAGAAAACATGAGACAACAAGATGTTTATTTATGCTACTAATTGTTTGGCCTCTTAAAGTTTAGGTGCCCTTTGTATTTCCATACTGGAGCTACCTCAGAACCACAGTAGTTTCTTTTGGTGTGGGGGAACTAGTTGTGATGTTTTGTTTTATTTTGCTGGTTTAGGTTGTGGAACTCTGGCAGTGCTGGAACAAAATGAAGCTGGCATTGTTCTGCTCAGGAGGTAACATAGCTTTATGTTTTATTTTTGCAAGAGAAAAACTTATTATGTATTTGTGAGTACAAGACACAACCCAAATATTTTGGGTTATTGTTAGCATAAAAAGTATTGTATCTATGCTATGGGATCTACTGAATCGTACATGTCTTTGTATTTACATACAAATGAATGTATTTGTATTAACATTGCATAGATTTTGTTACAGGAAGTAATCTGGACTGCGCCCTTTTCGTAGTGTAAACAGTTTTATAGAAAACTGACAGTGTAAATTAAAAGCAGCCTCTCTGCCCTAGCTTGAAATTAAAAGTTTTAGCTTTTTAGGGACAGTGCATTGCCACCTAAATTTATGCCCTTATGATTGACTTATACTGAAAATAGAGCTATGTAAAATTATGGAGGTCCTTCTTAAGAGATCCAGTATTCTAAGGGTCTGAAAGGAGTGTGATTTGTGTTCTGGATGGGAGGAGGAGAAAGGTTAGGAAGGAGGGGGTTTAATTGACCTAAATTTTTTTTTAAAGAAAGATTTGAAACAGCAGTTGTTCAGATTAAGAGGGCTGAAGCAGGAATGTTTAACAAATAATTAATCATATTCAGAGAAGCTGTTTTTAATTTATAAGTATAAAGCAAGACTCTTTGAAGCTGTTAAACACTCTCTTAGTTCTGCTAAGTGCTCTGGTTTAGTACTGTTCATTTCTGTGTTTCCAGTGACTCCACTTGTTTTGTGGTAGAGAGTCCTGTAAGTTCCTGAGCCATAAACTGTGTCATTTTCTCTATGTAAACGTTTCTGTGTGCATGCCTTTCCCTCATCATTCCTGCAGGGTACCATGAAGTTTAACCTGAGCTTAGCTGAACCTTCAGTGAAAAGGGTGTAAATAAGTTCATATTTACCATCAGACAACAGCGTGGTCATTGATGGTTGTTGCAGAGCAACCAATATATGGTATCAGATCCCATATGATGAATTGTTGGTGTGTTGAAAGCCCTTTTAAGGGAGTGTAGCCATCTTTAATATGTTCATGACTGTCTTTCTGTTGTTTTTTCACTATGATTCAACTTCCTAATAGTGGTGTGAATTGGATAGAGCTCTCCCAACACAAAGTTTTATTTCTTTGTTTACCACAGTTGTTACCGATAGAGAGCTCCTACCTCTGTAGCAACATCCTGTAGAGACTGTAGATCAGACTGAGATATGGTACCTCTGTCTCTGCCTGGCAAGTTTAAGATTGAAACCAGCTTGCTTTGTGTGTGGAAGGTCTTTGGCTCATTTATGCTTTAACTTAAATCAACCTATTCTGGCATCCAGTTGTAAAAATTGACATTATAACAAGTAAGTTACTTGTAAGGAGATGTACTGGAAACTCAGATGTATAAAAATGCTGTTTAGCATAGTAATGTGATTTAAAGAAATACTGTCTTTGCATGTAACTAGTCCAGACTTCTTATGTCATACTTTCTCATGGACAAATATCTTAATTGTTCTGATTTAGTTTTGACTGGAATGATGGCCTGTTTGATGTCACCTGGAGTGAGAATAATGAACATGTGTTGATCACTTCTAGTGGAGATGGATCTCTGCAAATCTGGGATACAGCTAAAACCAAAGGTCCGCTGCAAGTCTATAAAGAGCACACTCAGGAGGTAAACTTGAAAAATTTAATGGGCGATCTAATGTTTGAATTATTAAAAGATTTCTTTGTGGACTTCTCAAAAGCAGGTTTTGTTGTCTGTTTTTTTAACTTTGTTTGGGTCCATGGTTTGAATTTATAACTTAATGTTATTTTGAATATAAAGTGAATTACCTATTATACATATTCATATGCACATTCATACACTGTAGTAGGTACCACTTAATTACATGAATCTAATACATTCAGAAATAGCGTTTGTGGCTTCTTGTAGGCTAAGTAATCATTGTGTTGTATGAAAGTACTGCAGTCATTCTATGATTTTTAGAGAGCATTATTGGATAGGTCTAAATCAGACAGCTGATATATATAGCAGTGTTATCCTTGAAGATATAGAGTGATACACATTCTACAGATCCTTAGGACTTCTGTTGTTCTCGGGAACTGCTTGTCCTTTTCCATCCTAACATCTGTGAGATCCTACTCAAATAACAGTATTCAAATACTGGGACATCATGTATTTTTTTAGCCTTGATTTGATACCGTTGCATTTGATTTTCTTAAAATCTCAGTTTCTTTCTGCAGTGCAGTATGGGCAGATAAAAATTTTATGTGCCTGTTCATAAATGTATTTGCATATTTTTAAGGGTGTTTATGCTTTAGTATGTTTATCTTCACCCAAGTGATTTTCTACCTTTTTTTTTTTTTTTCTTTCCTTCTAACTCTCCACTCACTTCTGTCAAGTCTTTGAACTGTAGATGCAATCAGTTTTAGCCTGGATTACTGATGCTTTATCTGAATGACATAAATCTGAATAAAATAACCTAGTTGATATGTAGTCAATGAAAAATGATGGAGGAAATCCAGTTTTGTATTCACAAAGACCTCAAGATTTTTTCAGATATGAAGCACAAAGCTAAAAGCTGAGTGACTGCAGTTACATGACAGTCAGTCTTCTGTACCTTATTTCTTTGTAATTTTGCTACTTTGGTTTAATACATATACTATGTAAATAAATAATTTTGAGAGATGAGTTTATAGTTGTGATCGGGATTTTATGATAACATTCAAAGGCTGATGGTAGTAACAGAAAGATGTAGGCAAAGCATAATGCCAATTATTTTTTTTTCCTCTGTCATTTTCTCATTGAAATACTGTCCATAAGTTTATTTTGGTTCTGCTACACCATCTGTTGTTTGTGTAGTAAACACTTCAGTGTCCAAGTCTTAGTTTAGCAGGTAGCATGGGGAGGTGGATGCACTCAACCATGAGTTAAAAAGACAGTATAGGACACATGGGCTGAGTGTTTATTGTGAGATATGAAAGGTTTGTATTGATTCTTTACAAATGTGCATTAAGAGGGTAGCTCTCAGAGGGAGTATACTGAATAGTTTGTGGTAAATGCTGGCAGACAGTGCTCTTTAAAATGATTGACTACCTTCCTAATGCTTAATCACTGTCTGACATTTCTAATGACAATTTTGTCACTGCGTTTTACAGTATTTCTAATGCAAGATTGACAGGGATCTGTTTCTTGTTTTCTAAATGAGATTATTGTCCATCTTCAAAAAGAGTATCCATTTTTAATTTAAAAGTGCATCTCTATTATCGAGGGACAATGAGTTTTATTCCAGCACTAACCAACTGCTGAATCTCATGAATAAATTACTTTGGTTTTGATGAAGTCTCACCGGAATGTGAGACAAAAGAATGCTTGAATTAAATTTGTCTTGTAAAGTGAGCCTGAACACTTATTTTGAACTATTTTTATGTTTTTACATCTTTTTTTTCCATCACCTTTTCATCTTGCCTGAGGCATTTCTTGCTGCTGTTTAGGCATAAACTAGTATTAATGTATTTTATGATTGAGGATAAAGTACTGAAAGATTAACAGCTAAGGTTTATGCTGTGTTATTAGTCTTTCCCAGTTGCTCAACACAGCTTCTACTGAAGCATCTCTAAATTTATGTTGGATGATAGCATGAAAAGGAAAGAAAAATAAAAGTGAACCTCGCTTGGTTCTCCACACCTTCTTGTCGTAATCTTCCCATTACCTGGACCTGTCACATGCCAGATGGAAAATAGCTCTCTTTTTTTTTCTGAGCCTGTTGTCTGTTCTGTTTGTAACTCTTGCCCAAAGGAGAATTTGCCCAGGTCCCATTGCCTCCAATGCAGCTGCAGAGTGCTGGGCAGTCCCAACCATGTCTGCCTTATGTACACAGATCTGTGTCACAACACGTCTTCAATGGATCTATGTGCTGATAGCTTGTGTGAGCGAGCTGTAAGCCATATGTGTGCTTTGCCTTATCTGTGCAGTAGATCTGATACATCCCAAATATGTGGGGCTAGGTGAATTGTGTGACACAGGTGCGTATTTCTCAGAGACTTATTTCTTTCTGGAAAATCTTGGATGTGAATATGAGAGCCAAACACTTCAACTGAGCTGACTTCATAGGGCTGTTGTATGAAAGTGGTATACTATATAGGGATATGTTTAGGGGCATTTCCAAACAGCAACAGCTTAGCAGTTGAACAAAGGCCATCACACAGATTCAGGGTGAAGGAGAGAGGCTAATGTTTGTGAGGAGCTTGGGAGCCATTTTGGAGAACCACAATGTCTTCCATTCTTAAAATATGAGCAGGTACTTGTGTGTCTCCTTTGTTGTCATTTTAATAGGAGGAGTCAGGTTGAAAGGGAGGGTGTTTTAATGAGCTGTAGTACTGGTATTTAGCTGACAGAAAAGTCAAGAGGTAAAAGCATGGTTTGGAAAAACAAAAGAATTACCTCTCAGTTTGTTATTTGGCTTTTGTCAAGTACTGTCTTGAGTGTCTTGTCCGTTTGGATAATAAGCTCTTCAAGGAAAGGAGCTAGCACAAAATGGTACCAGAGCAGTGTGCCTTTCAGTATAAGGGAAGCAGGACATTGTAAAATAAAAAAGGAAAGTTGCAGATAATGCACTTCATTTTTTTTTTTTTCTGTGGGCAGTGGTTGCCTTCCACTTACAGGAAATAAGCAAATAAATGAAAAACAGTTCATTTAAGATGGATCTAGCATAGATTGAAATATTTCTTAGGAAGGAAAATGCTCAGGAGTAGCTAAATGATACCTTGACTTCCCTTCTCATACAGGACACTTTCCATAGAAGACTTTGTCTTTTGCTGGATTTTTTTCTAGTGTAGCATCTCTGCTTTTTTGTCTGGTGACACAGATCCAAACATTTTCACTTCAAAACAGGGTTGCTGTCATTTAATGCACAATTCCATCTATCCAAGACAAACACAGCATCTAGTATGTTGACTTGCAGATTAGGTCCAGTGCTGTGCTAGAACTAGATTGTCCCAGATGGAGTACAAATCCTCAGTGGTTAGTGGCCCAACTGCTGAGAGCAGTGCCACCTACTACTGGTAGGTAGTGGCCACGTTTCTGAGAAGTGTCAGGAAAGGTCTGATCGGGTTAGGAGGTGAAGCAAATAAACTGTTTCAGCTAATATTTATCCACCTTAGCATTGAAATCGCTGATGTCCCACTGCAGCTTGTTGAGCCATTTTGCTGTGAGGTAAAACTAGGCAAAAGAGAATGCACCTTCCATCATGTAGATAAAGATATGGTGCATTTAAAGATGGAAGTTGTACATGTTCCTGAGACTCAGATTTGAAGTATTTTGAAGAACTACCTTAGAGTGTTTTTGCTGAGGCAGCAGAGCTGAAAAATCCGCAGTGAAGGATGGAGTTAAGGTATCTTCTGTCAAGGTGGGGACCAACGTTAGAATAAACTGTCAAAGAGGGAGCTTATTTCTACTGCACAGTGAAAAGCAGTTTCTTAATAGCTGAAATGATTAGTCATGAGGGAAGTTGCGTTTTTTATTTTATTTGTTTGGTGATATGAATGGTTAAAAGAGTGTCACAGAACCTGGTAAAGTCTTTTATAGCATGTATTTCTTATGAGAATTAGATATCATAAAAAAGCATTTATTATTGGTCAGATAAAACCTCAAAGTCAACTCCATAGTCAGCTCTGAAGAGAGATGGCATTTATACTGCTAGCAATTAGAAACTGTAGATATTTGAATAAAATTGGATCAGAGTTAAGAAATCAGTCTGAATTATTGCTTTTTATGGTGGTAGAAACTTCTACTGATGGTGGGTCTATGTTGATTTTGTTATAATATTTTTTTTTTCCTCCATTTTGGTCCATCTTTACTTTTTTTGGTACTATTCTGAGCATATGTGTACCTTTAATGCCAGACTGAGATATTAAATTTAATTTTTGTTCAGGTAAATGGCATTGTTGGCAGCTTTGTGGTGCTTGACTGATGTGGTTTTTTAGCTGATTATGATACAATCTGCAAACCCAAATCTATTTTGTGAAACTTTGGCTGACCAGAATCTCAAACTTGTATTCTAATACTCTTTCTAAACTAGGCTGTTATATCATTTATAGGCATATAGTGTTGACTGGAGCCAAACTAGAGGAGAGCAGCTAGTGGTATCTGGTTCATGGGATCAAACAGCCAAGCTGGTACGTTTGTTTTCTGATGAAGGTGAAAAATGTAATTTGTTTTGGATCTGATAATTCTTTGTGTTAAGAAACAGCATTGATTCACTTTTCCTCTTTATTTTTACACTGAAGCTGAAATTCTGTTTTAACTGAGATGTTGCTTTATCCCTCAGTTGGTATCAGTTTAAGTGTACAAATAATTTTCATGATATGTGGTAAAAAGTTAATTTAGTCCTTTCTGTATGCATAAAGTTCATTTAGTCCTTCCTGTATGCATAAAGCTTTTTTTATGTATGAAGCCCTTTCCTTTATTACTGAATGTGTACCTCAACAGTTTTCTTTTTCCTTTATTCAGTGGGATCCAGCTGTGGGGAAGTCATTATGCACTTTTAAAGGCCACGAAGGGGTCATTTACAGCACTATATGGTCTCCACACATCCCAGGTTGTTTTGCATCTGCCTCAGGTAAACATGATGGTAAAGGGATTCTCAGAACAAAAAACCCCTTGTATGTTATTGGATTAGCTCAGCACTTTGTCCAGCAGATGGTAGTGTGTGTCATACATAAAAATGGAAGAAGGAAAGAGAAACGTATTGCTGCAGCTAGATTTGTAGGTTCTGTTATGATCTGTAAATCATCCTCTTGGCCATTTAAACAGGGATCAGCAGTTTTCTAGCAGTCACTTCAGTGACCTTGTGGCAATTTTTTCTGTTATTTTATGTAGCTCTCTTTCTATCACCTCACTCTTATTATTGACCACTAAATCATGTTATATGCTTTATTTTGTGTTCTGGCTTACATTTTTGTTCAAATTATCTCATGTGTCAGTAGACTGTTAGCTCTGTGAGAAACAGTCAGTTCCCATTGAACTGTTTTAAGTACTGCTGGAGATCTCTGTGCCTTGTTCTTTGGGAAAGGTAATTATCAATTTTACTTTTCTGCTTTGGCCAGTGCTATGAATCTTGCTGGTCAATACAATTATGACTGAGTTGGGTGTACCTAGAGGCAAAGAGACTGTATGGTGATGTGGCAGTGTTTTCCAAACACTGCTCCTGCTCCAGAGGCATAAGGAGCTCTGGAGTGAGACCTACAGCCTAACTGCTTACTAACTGGGCAAGAGGTACTGTGAGCCATGGAATTCGTTTGGGAAATAGAGGGGCAGTAAGACACTGCCTTAATACAAATATTGGTAGATTAACTCCAGTGGCTTAAATTTCTCCGAGTTCAAGTCTGTTGGACTTCTGTACTGATTTAGATAGAAATGGTTTAGCTCTTAAATCAAGAGGGTAAGCAAGTATAAATATGTTTTCCTGTTACTGAAGTTAGAGACAGTGAGTACACACAGCTACTGGTGTTCCCTATTCCGTTGGAAGTTTGATGAAAAAGTGCACATGGCTTTCATAAAATTTCAGTCTGGCTATTTCCATCTGATTCTGCTTGCAGAGTTGAACTAGAACGACTAACACGTTACATGTATTTGTTGTAACATAGTAGTGCTTGGAAGCCAGATGCTGGTGCAGAGATATTTCCAACTTACTTGAAGATTCATTGAGGTAACACTTAGTGAGGTACCTATCTAATAGGATGTGCAGAAACTTACAGGATTGAGCCCTGTACACTCTGTGACAGTTCTACAGAAATGCAGCTATATGCTAGAAAGTACTAGCTAAGTACCATTTGGTCAAAGATAAGTGGAGAAAACACTGGTTAGTGTTTTTTGCAAATTCTAGGGTATGTTATGATCTCTCTAAACTTCTGCTCAGAAGCCTCCCCTCCATGGTAGTCTTACTCATACAAATTTCTCATATTCTAGATGAACAAAAGGGCTTTACTGATCCAGCCAGTTACTTCAAATTTGATTCTCTAGGCTATGAAGCCAAACTCTCTTCGAATACATTGCCACTTGAACAATTTTGGGAAACATTGATTGTTAGATGCTGTATGTGGTGGTAATTAAATTGGGTACAGCAACATAAAATTGATCTGTTCTTTGAGTGACTCAGTGGGTGCAGCTGTTGGAAGTTTTGACTAAAACACTAGAGGGTTCCAATTCTTTTGTGAATTTTACTTTGACTCTTGAAAGGGACTAACACATACTGCTGGAGCCTGAAGCTAATCACAGTCAGTTTTCACCAATTGATGACTCCATAGTATTTTATAGGAAAAACAACACGCACAAAAGACACAATATTTTTCTTCTGTAAGTACTACTCAGGTGTGAAATAAAAATCTTATAGTGTAATGCTAGGTGTAAAATCATTAGGTAAGAGAAAACGAAGTCTTCAAATGATGGTGAACTTTCTTGCGGTTTCTGAAGTAAAACATCTGGTGTGCCTCTAAATGAAATAACTTCATACTAAAGATCTTGCATAGAAATCATGACATGCTGATGTGGAAAAGTTTTCTTTGCTTTTGGGTTTAGTTTACATTGGAATTTTCCTGTGATTTGATTAGATTATTTCACTACAGAAAATACATATTGGGAGTTTTTTCTTTGGTCAGCGGGACTGTGGGTAGTAGTAGTCACAACCCTCTAGCTCTGGGTATAAATGCCATTTCCTTATTGCAAGAAGGGCATATCAGGCAGTTTATGTTCAGAGAGTTTACTTCACTGTTTAGTGTTTAATGGCATTCTACTCTGTCAGTCAAGGTATGTGATGAAAGTCAAGTGGAACTGTTCAGGAGGCTGGACCTCCTCATTTGAAACTTACCATGATCCACATACTTTATAAGGAGGACAGAAAATTATGGGACAGAAAGCTTAATTTCACTGATGACTGATCTTCTATTGAGCTAAAGTTAGAGCTGGAGAAGAACTGCAATCTCAATGTGATAGTACTGTGTCGAACAGTTCCCTTTGATAGGCTTGGTGGAAGGGTTGGCCTGAAGTTTTGTGGTCTCTTCTTTTGCAACTTTGTATTGTATTGAAAATTAGTAACTGAAAATGTGTCTGGAGGGAAACTTTTTATACTTCTTTAATCTCCCTTGGTTTTGTAAACTTTTTAAAAGGATAGCTTTTTGAAGCGTATTGTTGAAGGGTATTGAAACATTCCCTTTTTGAAGGAGGCTGCACTGCTTTAGGATTGTAGTGTGTGTGTGTGTTCTTTCCCTCTCTTGCCTCTCCTGTCCCCTTTCATCCCACCTCACACATACCTACTCACAACCACGTACTTACTCATATCTTAATAGTATAAAGTCTTAGCACTTCAGGTGAGAAATGAACTGTTTCATGTTGCAGCATCTTCAATTTTGCATGTGTTAGTAAAATAAGTTAGGTATGTTGTTAACCATAGATAGGAAAAATGTTGGTTTTTAAATGCTTCCAATTTAACTAAATTTAAGTAAAGCAATGCACTTTTAAAAAAATATTATTTTAATTTTAAAGACGATAAGCAAGAGGGAAGGAGATTTAGGAACCTTTTGCATGCCTCACCCCTGCCCCTTTTCTGCCTTTATTTGAATCCACATAGATACCAGCAGAAGTTTAATTTTCACTTAACTAATTAGTTTGTGAACACTGAAAACAGAAAAACAAACATAACTGCAAGCTACAGTAAAATAGTTGCTCAGAAGGACCATTGTGTGCCTAGACAACTTTTGCCTGAAGCTAATAAGGTTGAATCTTTGCTTTTGGAATATGACTTTTTCTGAAACTATTATTATACTAGAAAAAGAATACAAATGGAGAAAATGAGAAACTTAAGATTGCAATATAAAGCAGCTGAAAGAATTTGATACTAAGTGTGGTTATTTTGCTTCATTAAGTCTCAGATCTGAATGCATGTAGGAAAACTAAGTTTGTCTGCAGTGGACAATAAAATGCAATTGAATTACATAAGATAAGTATGTCTGATGCTTCAGTTAAATTAGCTTTTATTCAGCATCTAATACACTCCCATGTAACATTTACAGGGATGTGTGAGGTACTTTACAATGCTGTTGTCTTCATGTACAATCATTTGTACTCTCAAGAAGCAAGTAAATGGCTTATCTTTTTTTTTGTTTGAAATTGAGAGTTAATAGTAACAGAACAAACTGTTAATTCTGTATATGTAAATAACTGCTGTTGTGATGTCAGTAACAATTTCTGAGCTGATAAGATAAGCAGGATGTTCAGGTGTACGTGTGGTACCAAACCAGAGCCCTGGTAAATGTCTGCCTTACTCTGAAAAAAACAGCGATGTGGAAAATGTCATTAAAGAAGTGACATAAATATTTAACAGCATCTTTGTGGCTAAAAGGGTTTAATGAGTCATTGCATCATTTGCCCAGAAGGTCTTTTTCTTTCTTTTTTTTTTATTTTTAACCCAGAGAGAAATTGGTGAGAAGCACATACAGGAAGTGCCAAATGCACACAACATCAGTATATAGTCAAATGTAAATCAGTTCTACTAAATTATTGTCCATAACTGCAGAGCAATAGGCCTTGCTCAGTCCTGTGGTTTATAAAGAAGCATCCTTTATAATATCAGCTGGTTTTATTGCCCTTTAAATTTAACAGTGGGAAGTAATTAATGAGTACCATTTTACCCTTATCTGCATGACCGTAGTATTCTTTGATACAGCTATGACACTGGCAGATGAAAGTATGAATGCTTTGGATTCGACAAAGCCCAGGTTTAGAATGACTGCTAGCTTTTATCGTAGTTACTGGGACCTCTGTTTTAATGCTGCATTCATTTTTAAATGATTACTAGACTCCTTAAGTTTACTGATCAGGGCAGATACATAGTTTTCATAACATCTTAAATAATGAAAAAGGGAAGGAAGTGTTTCTTAAATCTGCAAGATAATGTCTATATTCATCACTATTTAGATCAATTAATTGTATCTTTGCTCAAAGACTTATTTTTCAGACTGAAAGCCCAGGGCGAGAAATTTTCTCATACCGCAAGGAACGATCATTTCTGAGAAATTTTTATTATGTTGACAAAACTGTTGGGGAACTGTAGCTTTGCTGGTTTACAAATGAACTTGTAAATCCAGCCTCCACTCTTTGTATGCCCTTGCATTCAGTGCTAGACTTTAAGGTTAAAATTAAAAAACATTGTTTATCTCTTACTCTGTTTTATTGCCAGCCCTGACATAGTGATTTGCCTTTTAAAAAGTTTGTCGTCTTGCCTACTGGTACCTTAGTGACAAATATGTGTAGTTAAGGGGTTGTCAAGCTGTAGTTTCATAAATCAGGTTGGCATGTAGTCTTGGCAGACCTTTCTGTGTTTTGAGATCCAAATTGTGAAAGAAAAGTAAAAAATGAACAAATTATTTTGTATGAAAAAATGAGCTGGGGAAGGTGTACATCTGCTAAGAGGATGGTTACTGAATTATTTGGAAGGGAATAACCTTGAGTGCACTCCTCAGTAAAGAGGTGTAAATTGCATGTGTAAGTTCATGGACAAAATTTGGGGTTGTCAGGTCTGAAGCTTCAGCTTGCATTCCTGCTTCAGAAGTAGCACAGGGCAAAACAAGGAGCTGTTGGGGAGTGGGGCTTGCAGACAAGTAATTCCAAAGATGTTTGTGTTTGTTCAGGTTCCTAAAAAACTGAAGGAAATAATCTTCTGTTCTGCTATGACAGTGGTTTGTCATGAGGTCCAAAACGCTATAGTTAGAGGTTTATATTCCAATAGTTGTGTGTGGTGCAGGTCCACTTGTTGCTTCTTACGAGTTCTTTGCTGGTTATTTGCTTGTTGAATGTGCTTGAAGAAATGCCATCATGAACAAGGTTCAAGGCTTTGCAAACCTTGATCATTTTTTTGGAATCCAAATCCTAGGAGGATAAAAGAGTAAGAGGCTTCAATTTACTGCATGATACCTTGTACAGATCGAGCATCTAGAGAGCAAACTGACTATGGAGTTACTGTGTTTTGTTGCACTTTAGCTGTTTATGCTAGAAGCTCTTAAAATGGAATTTACTTATTTTGTTGTGTTAAAACTATGAAATGAAGTGAGGTGGGTGTTTTCATTTGCAGTCTATTGCTTCAAGACATACCAGCACAGTATGGTATTCATCCGAGTCTTGTGCTTGATAAGCTTTACTGAATCAACCTCTAATGGACAAGCTGAAATATTTTTCAGGAAATGAATTTGGGCCTCAATTTATAGTATGTGCTAACTATAGTAAAGTATTGTATGAAGCACATGCTAGAAGATAAAGCATTTTCAGGTTACAGTATCTTATATTAGAATCTTCTATTGTAAAATAACAGTTTAGTGTTGAGAAGAAAAATGCAGTAACAGGTTTTTTACGATGAATTAATATGTTTTGGGTCATTTGGGTTAGAGCTAGGTATCTAGTCAATATTGCCATTTCCTGAAGAATGGCTTAATAGTAAGTCATAAGTTAGGTTTCCACTGGTAAATATGTTTACTTGATATCTAGGTTGTGCTACATGGAAATAGATTTTGTGCATTCAGTAGAGTCCTGTTGGATGATTTAAATAAAGCTCCTATTTGTACCACTATTTCTGTCTCTTTGTGTAGAATTTCATGGGCTTTATTAATCCTGTTCTAGGTTCACTTATACTGTCTATGATAGAAATGGACAGCATGATAATTTTAACATGCCTAAAAAGGTTGGTTTTGAGAGTCATGAGATTTGGGTTCTGCTCTTTATTGTCCCACAGATTTTCCATTTGATTCTGACTAAATAATTTAATCTGGTTTAGTATTTTAAAAATATATACAAGTAAGCAAGTAACGTTAATTTGTAATCATTAAATGGTACTGCAGAAGTACTTACTTTAATCAGATTTCTTTGATGTTATACCATATATGCCAATACTTGTGTCTTTTATGCTGAATTCTTTTCCTCCAGTACATTAAAGATATGTTATTTGGGTTTTTTTCCTCTTGATGAGACAACAGTGTCAGAAGATCAGATTTCTTGCTTTAGAACTGGTCAGGTTCATTTTTCTAAGTAAAACTTTAAACTAACAGTACTTTAGTTCTTGAAAAACATTGTATCTGCCCTGGTTAGAATCCTTTTTGCCTTCAGATAGTGTTTAAGGTTTCTTGGGTTTTTATTAATCTCCCAAATACCTAGCTATTTTTTATAGTTAATGTTGTACCTCTGCACTGTCTGGTAATGATTGCTTAGCTGGTTGTTGTCACAGGACTTAGGAGATTATGATTTATGGATTTGAGTAAAATACATCTGTGAGTAAAAAGCCAGTATTAAACCTACATGAAATTTAAATCTTAAATAATCTTTTCACTATCACACATTGTCATTCACATTAGCAGTCTTTATCCCGTGTACCAAGATGATGTACTTGTAGATTAGCATCTCTTTCAGAAATTTTGAATAGATGAGTATATATTGTGTAGTTTCACTGATTCGTCCAAGATTTCACAAATATTCATTAAAATGAAAGAAAGCAATTACAATATACAAACAAATCTGGGATCATAATTATCTAACAGACCAGCAAAATCTGTTGCCATAGAGAAATTGCTTCTTACAAAAATAGAAATATTTTGTGGGGGAAATGTTGGCCACTTTTGTGGTTGTTTACTTTGGGATGCCAACTGGAAGTGGCTGTTAGTGAATATGATTGTACTAGGTGTGCTTTACTGGTACTTTCTATTATTATTATCCTACTACTGCTTTTACCATATGGAAGAAATTAATCCTTTGTAATGCAGATTTGAAGGAGTCATGGAAATGTGGAAATTCCAAAATTTTTAACAGCAATTTTCATTGAAATGAAGTGTAAAAAAAAATAAAAATTATTGTGAGGTCATGGAAAGATGTTTGAGGTAAAAAAAAGTTTGTTAAAATGTGTAATGTGTCAGGATTACACTGTTTATCAGCCTTTTTTTTTTTTAATTAATCTGATTCTTCCACTTACTTAAATGGACAAATTGAATTTGCCTTTGGCTTTAATTCAGTCTGTTCTATTCACAGAAATGTTCACTTGCATGTTATGTTGCTCCATTAAAGACATTTCACAAATAGTGCCAGCCAGAATTAATAACAGCTAAGTCTAGCATTTTCAAAGAAAAAAAAAAAAAAGGGAAAATAACTCTTTCTTGTGCATCAGCATTTTCTATTAAAAAAGAAATAATTGGGGCAATTGTGTATTTAGTGTCAAAATTGTTATTGGCTGAGTAACTTACTTTTCCAAATGTTTTTGGCCCTCATAGTGCTACTGTGGCCCGTCTCTGTAGCAGTTCATTCTAGTTCACCTGAATTTATATATTTATTTGCTTGGCAAAAATGATCCTGTCTGTAGTGAAATATGTGTTTCCCCTTCAAATCTATGTTATCTGATGAAATTAAAATAAAAGCTTTTTAAGAAGTCCATTATAATATCTCAGAAAGATTTAAGACTCAAACTGAAATCTGTCCTCTGCAGGCAAGCAGATTAGCAAGACTAATGGTGGGTGGATGGGCATACTACCTTTTTTTTTTTTGCCAAGACCCTGCTGGTCATGTTTCTTCCTCTCCATATGCTGCCCTGTTTTTATAAGCACTGTAGTGGTGTTTAGGGCTTCAGCTGACTGCAGGGTGTCATTGTCAGCAGTGCTATACATATACTGAGGATCAGTCTTGCTCTTGACAGTACTAAAATAGGCAAGGAGAGTGGAAACCGTGAGAAATCATGTATTGTTCCTACCTTACAGGTAGGGAATTTATCCAGCAAGAGTACAGTATCTCTCACAATCATGGAGTCTGTGGAAGAGCCAACCAACCATCAGAGCAAAGTTTCCCATGATCCGTGTAGTACCACAGTCATGTAGTGGAACCAAGCTCTCTCTAGCTTCATTTTTGTATTCAAACTTTCCAAGCATTTTATGTCTTTTTTGCAAAGTCTACAGAACGTGGTCATTTGTGCAGTAAGAATGTTGTTCTGGCTCTAGGGATGGTTTTGTTTGAACTGTAGCCAGTTTCTTGAAAAAAGCTATCATTTTGTGTGCCCAGCTGTGTATTTTAAAGCCACTGACCAACTGGGCACTAAAACCATCAAAATGCTTGTATCTAAACAGCATAAAAGTCATAATTATTCATGATAACCAATTTGAGGATTTCTAGAAGAGTTTCTGGTAAAGAAACATCAGTAATTTCTTCAGTAGCAAGGTAAAACAGTGTTTTTTTAATTTAGGTAGTATTGATCCGTGCTTTCTGTAGGAATCACGGGTGTTTGGATACAGCTTCTAGTGATTTCCTTTGTCTCTTGAAAGAACACAGGCCTAATAATGAATTCTAATTAATTTTCTCTCTCTGTAAACAAATGAGCTGGATAATCCATTTTTGCTGATACAAAGCTAAATATTCAGGGTTAATGAGAGAATCATGATTTAAAAAATTGAAAAGCATGGTTGTCTTGTCAGCTGATGCAGTTTTCCCTGTCTTTGTAAACCATTAGGAAATGAATTTTTAAGAACGGTATACACAAATGCTAAGCATCTTTAGGGATAGAAGACAATTTATGGCTGGAGGTGAAGAGAGAGGCTCAGGTGAGTCACAGCTCTTAAGTTAAGCTGGACTCCGTTGCTCTCTGAAAACCTCTGTGTGTGTGTGCATGCACATGTGCAGGTGTGTGTATGTGCTCTGAGGTTAAAGCTGATGTTGCCTTTAATATGTGTAACAGTTACAGCAGAATGACTTTATCTTCTGATATTTCAATAAATGAGAGTAACTGTGCAGGTTTTGCACATGACAAGTACGAGTAATGCGTCTTAAATTTTCCTTTCATTGAAAGAATCTGGAGATAAGTTGCATTTTAAATAACTGTTCACTTTACTGCACACCAAAAGCATGTGTCTAGGTACTTTTTCTCACGTGGCTTGCAGGGAAAGTTTTTTCATGATTCTGGTCTTCTAAGTCCATTTTTAAATGGACCTTAAGCTCCTACTTTAATTAAATGTTATTTAAATATTTTACCCTGTCTCCTTTTAATCAAATCAGAGTTTAAAAAATAATGGAAGTGTTAGTAAGAAAATGAAATTGTCTTTTTTTTTCTTTTTCTAATGAAAGAGCAATAGGAAGTTCTGATTTCTTTTGTGCATCAATCTGACCTCTGTGCCCATAATGTGCTTGCTTTATTTGGCATAAGACTCCTCATATAATAGTTTGTATTTCATACAGCTAAGAAACAGTTGTCTGCTAAGTACTAGTGGATTAACTCTATTCCATAACTGATTCAACAATGTTGAATCAATTTCTTTTTGTTTCAGGTGACCAGACTTTAAGAGTTTGGGATGTGAAAGCCCCAGGAGTCAAACTTGTGATACCAGCCCACCAGGCTGAGATCTTGAGCTGCGACTGGTGCAAATATGATGAGGTATAAACCTGTTCAACCACCTGTTTTCCTAACTGAACCACTCTCATTAAATACCAGGGGTTTTTACTGCAACATTAATGCATCTTCTCGTTATAAAAATATGTCTAATTGCTTTGTTGCTCTCATTCACTACTACATCTTCAGAAGAGCATTTTTCCAACAGGTAGATGGCCCAGGTAGATCAGAGGTTTTGCTTTTTCTTTTGTATAGCGGACAGAATAGTGCATAGTGGAGAAACCGTTTGTATTTCTCTGTTCTCTTTAATTTATACACTAGAGACCTCATTTATTATTTATTCATCTGTATTGATTGATTTATCTAACTTTTGTAGCCAACATACACATGACTGCAATTTAATAACTAAATTGTCCTGATATATCTGTGTGTTTTCAAATCATCAGAACTTGCTGGTAACTGGTGCAGTTGACTGTAGCTTGAAAGGCTGGGATTTGCGGAACATCAGGCAACCAGTGTTCATCTTGCTTGGTCATACCTATGCTATCAGAAGAGTAAAAGTAAGTTGTATTTTATTCCCACTGACCACCGCTGAATTGTTACACATTTTCTTCTGGAAAGCAGTAATACTTTATATTGCCTAATAACTAGGGAAAAACCAACAGCTGTTGAAGATTTTAGGTGCTACAGGAACTGTTCTTGGAAACCTTCAGTTTAGCACTGTAAAACATTTTGATATTTAGCAGTCTGCTGGGATTTCAAAGTAAATGACACCTTCAAAGTCAATATATTTCCATGAGGAGTGTTTGAGAGCTTGAGAGAGGGTTGAGAGGTTTACTTCAGCTAAGTTATATGGGAAATTTGAGATAGAGGAAATACCTTCCCTTGTTTGTTTTTTAAATGGTGCTGTGCCTTTTTCTTTCGATACAAAGGGTCAATATCCACGTAAAGCAAGGTATAGAACTCATTGTGAATATGTGTTTTTGTGTATACAAAGAAAATGATAATATGTTCCACAGATTTTGAAACTTTATGCATGAAAGGCTACAGATGACTATACTGGATCTGTGTGCTACTAGATCACCCACCAATAGGAATTTGTTCTAGATGCACAATGACATTTTTTTCATATTAGTGCTTATTATTTTTTTATATTAGTCAGATAATACCTGATCCTTTTAAAGCCTTTCAGGAACAGCTATGTTTATTGATATTTTCTAGGAAGTCTGAACTGGTATAAAATAATTATCCTGGGTCAGTATTTTGCTTCACATGCCCTTGGAATTTTTTATGTGTTTCTAACAACTTTAAAAGTTACTGTGCTTAGGTTGTAGTCTGTCAGAAAAGCACCTGTTTCAGGGAGTGAATCCTGTTTGTGGCCAGACAGCCTGAGAAGCTGCTGCTCCTCCTTATCCCAGCTACCTTTGCCTGCTATCCTCACTGGTGTTGGCTGTCCAGTCTTTTTTTCTAACTTAATTCCTACATGACCATGCTCTAATCTGGCTCTGTGAAATGTTTTCCATAGCAGAAGAACATCTAGCTGTGGTGTTTGAGTTTGTTTTTTCTTGTTTAAAAAACAAGGTCATTTTGCAACTCCAATTTGACAGCCATTAATATGGATGAATCAATACAGTATCAATCAATACAGACTGTAATATTCTTACTCTGTGACAGTGGGATCTTTTAAAAACAGCTCTGCCACTAAGGGATTCATAGCACATTGTCTTCCTGATAAAATGGAGAAAGTGAATGCAGAATTGTTATTCACCATAACCTGTGATAATAGAACTAAAGGACACTTCATGAAACTAGTAGAAGATGGATTTACAAGCAGATGGAAATACTTCTTTTACACACCAGATGGTAGACTTCTTGAATTAGCTCTCTGCACAAGGGGTTGCATAGGCACGCAGTGTCATCAGGTTCATGGATAGGTTGATAAACAGATACTAGAAGAGCTAGACAGGGATAGCATCTCTGATTTTCCTATTCTCTATCATCCTGGACTGCATTAGGAAGAGCGTTGCCAGCGGGTTGAGGGTAGTGATCCTTCCCCACTAATCACTGCACTAGCGAGACCACATGTGGAGTGCTGGGTCCAGTTCTGGGCTTCCCAGTACAAGGGAGATGTGGACATACTAGAGTAAATCCAGCAAAGGGCCACAAAAGATTAAGAGACTGGAGCCTCTGTCCTACCAGGAGAGGCTGCGAGAGCTGGGACTTGTTTAGTGTGAAGAGAAGGCTTAAGGAGGATCTTATCACTGTGTATGAATGATTGGAGGAAATAGAGAAGACAAAGCTTGACTCTTCTCAGTGGTATTCAGTGAGAGGACCAGAGGTGATTGGTACATACTAAAATACAGAAGATGCCGTGTAAACATACAGCACTGGGCTTGAAGACTGTTGGCCTGACCAGGTAGGGTATCTTTTATATTCTTATACTGCCTCATCTGAGTTTCCATTTTATGGCCCATCATGCTCCCTGTTTTCTTAAAATGCTTTGAAAAGATTATTAGGAGTGGGCCAGCAGTAAAATTTTCTTTGCACCAACTTCTGAGATCAGTTCACCGAGTGGCTTTAAGAAGATGGTGGGGAGGCTATATACGCCTACACGTGCAAAGGAGAGGTATGTGAGAGTACATGACTTGTGTTCTGTCTTAACAGGCTTTTATAGTTTCCATTTCAAGATAGACATGGTCCCTGTGGACATAAGATATGAGAGTGTGGGCCAGCACATAGAGGTGGTGTGGCATATCTACACTTGTGTGGTATAACTCACCAATCACACTAAATTAGAGAGAGAGACCAAGATGCTACCTAGATACAGGCAGCTGTCCCTACCAACTTCCCTTCCTCTACATTGTGCTGACACTAGCAGTTACAAAACTGTGCAGCAAGCTGGCTCAGCTGATTGCTCTGACTGAAAATCCTGTCCCTAAAAGTGACTAGTTTCTGTCTGGATCACTAAGCTGTCTCAATTTGTCACTTAACTGCACAATTGCAAGCCCTGACACAAAGGAGGGGGGCAGGAGCACACAGCCTGAAGTGGAAAGGAAAGGGCAAAAGGGATGACCACAAGTCTTGGCAGCAGTGCACTCTTAAATTAGCTTAAACCAACCATGAAATCACACTCTTCAGTTGTCTGTCTTTTGTATTCTGTTCATTTGTTCAGGGTTGTGTTGACTGTCAGATCTGAGCCTGGCAAGGAAATCTACCCAACATGATACTGTCAGGATTCCTGCAGATTTCTTTTGGTCTTTTATTGCAGTACAGGGTATTATCAGCACACTGAGGTCATCTGAAGCCCTTTACAGGAGATTTTGACATTGGTGCATTTGGTGCTTTCATATTCTTAGCTGGCTTCAATCTCATACTGAAATGTAGTTATGGTTTTGGAGTTTACCTAAAAAGATACTTGGATGAATGATCTGTGAAATACTGGAGGTCTGGATAGATGATATGTTGGTGTCTTCTGTCAATATGTAACTGTTCAGATGGTAAAATTGTAGTATCTTACAGTTAAGTGGAACAGAATTTTAAAATACTCTCTTCTCTTTGTAGCAGAAAGACATTATGCAAATTCTTTCACCGTATGTGTGTAGTCCTCTGCTAACTATTTTGATAAGAGTTTGCTTAGGTAAGTTTCTAGGATACTTAAGGTTAATGGCAAAGCTTTTCAGCTTTGACAAGTTGGTTTTGCTTCATCTGAAACTACGTGAACAAAGACACAAGGAGGGCATGTGGGAAATGTGCCATTGGTTTTTACTGCCCATCAGACTTCTTCCCTTTTTATTATTCATATTCCTGTGATGCAGAAGAAAAAGATGTTTTGTTGTGATTCCGCTCCCCCCCCCCCCCCCCCCCCGAAAAATTGTAGGAAATCTGGAGAGGTTAATGTTCAAGCATGCACATTGCTCAATTCTGCTATAGTAAAGAGAATTCTCAGCAGAGTTCAGCAGGCAACAACATACGCTACTCTTTTGGCAACTTGGGCAGTTGTGGCAATAGCCCAGGATTAACTTTTGACTTTGTAGTAGCTGTGAATAATATTGGAAGTCTTGCAGGAAGAATCTTGCCTGTGAACCGTGATGAGAGGGACCTGCATTTCAAACTGAAGTTATGTCAATGACTTTTCTATTTCCTGTTGAGAAACACAGACCTTAAAGTAGTTGGAAACTGAGAATTGCCAAAAAGCTGGAGCCTAGGTGAACGATTTTTACCGAAGTGCATCCTTTTTGCTGCAGTTAGAGTCTGTAGAAGAGTGTATTCTGAAAAATACCATGCAGGAGAGGAAGAAATCATGAGGTGAAATTATACTGCCTTCAGTTTTTCAACTTATCTCCAATTTTACAATTTCTGTAAATAATGTCAAAATTTTAGGACATGGAATTGATGACAGTAATCTATCTTGTGTTCTGTGCAGTATAGCACAAATTTTCTCTCTGAAAGTAATGAACTGGTAACACAGCTTTTCTGAAACTCGCTTTATATGAGATGATACTGTTCATATGTATGTCCTAAAACTTCTTAACTTTACAGCAGGGTTGTTTGGCACTGCTGTAATGAAATTAAACCAAACCAGGATCCCATAGAGCATTCCTTGTAACTAGAAGTATGGCGGGGAAATTTGTTGATGTCGTCTGATTTGTTGCAGCATGATGTGGTACATACCAAGACAGTTTTAACTGTTTAAACTTTGGTAGCTTTCTACTTATAGTAAGTCTATATATGTTCACAGTGTTTTTACTTTAAAAGTTGTTCTGTTTTGTTTTCTTGCAGTTTTCACCATTCCATGCAACTTTATTGGCATCTTGCTCCTATGATTTTACTGTGAGGTACAGTATTTTTTTTTTAATTGGATAAAAATGGAAAGATAATCTATTTTAATATGGCTTGCAATAGAAGAGTTCTAGAGGGGCCATACTGAAGTGCAGCTAATGTTGCTAGTGGATGTTCTCTCTTCATGAGCTATGTTGAAAATGCATGGTTTCTTCACTTACAGGCTAGCTCAGTCACTCTTCTAAGTGTCTGCTCTGACAGATGCTTTCTGTAATCCTTTTCACATCATTCTGCTGAATGTAGTTGCATCTGGCTGTGATAGTGTCTGATAAGAAGGTAATAACTTGTTAAATGAATGTAGGTGGGTGACTTTGTATGTTTCTGTAACATATTTTTATTTAAGCTTTTTATGAACAATGTTTCTGTGCTACCGGGATTTGAGGAAGCTTTATTATTGTTTCACAGCGTATATGCTGAAGTTCTTTAGACAAGACTTGTGCAAGTTCCCCTGGCTGCCCAATATATCTGATACTGCTGAGGATTTTATAGTACAACTGATTTAAAGCTGATTAAAATTCCTAAAGGAGTTTGACTTTGTATTAGGACTTCTCTAAGATACACAGTGTCATAAGTCAGTATACTATGAAGTGCATTCCTGAATATTTCAATCACATTCTTTGATCTACCTTTTAATTTTATAACATGGACTGAATATAGTAGGTAGTACATTTACAAATAGGAGAAGCCCTCTTGCCTCCACAAGTGACTGCAAACTTATCCCACTCGCTCAAATCATCCCAATTGATGTCACTTCTGTTTGTGTCCTAAGTGGTCTGACACCAGACACAGAAAGGTTCTGTTTCCTAAGGAAAACTTTGTTAACTCTCAGTGCCTGTATATGTTTCAAAATCATAAATATATATAGTCTTGTGCCATAACATCATATAAAGTTGCGTCATGAAGTTAGTGTGTTAAGCATTGTAGGAATTTTGTATATTTTCAAAAATCTTACTGGAAGAGTGGTATAGCTGGAATAATCTGTTTTCATCTGAGCTCTTGGTCGCAGCTCCCAGAACACAGCTAACAGAAACATGCAGGAGTGCAAAGGGGCTCTGAAGCTCTGCTATAGATGGTGTGGGACTGCTTGAGACTGTACAGTGACAATGGTAATGTTCCACAGGGAGACAGCTGCTGAAGCAGTTGCCCGTGGCACATGTGAGTCCTCAACCTCGATAGCACTAGAGAGGATGTTGCCTTCCAGGTCTTAGGCTCTAGGGAGTGCCTCGTGCCTCTTCTTGGGGCTAGGGTGATGGTGGCCTCACCTGTGGGAGGTGTTTTCTCTTTGAGGTGAGGTAAAGGAGCTGCAGGAGGTGAGCAGGCTGTGTACACTCAAGGACAGTGAATGCAAGATCGACAGGGTCTTCACAGGTACCCTTCAAAGGTGAGAGCCCAAATCCCACAGTGCAAGGAAAGAGGGACAGTTAGAGACTATGCTTCAAGCAGTAGAGGATAAGGGTAAAGATTCCCATGATGGGGGAGACTGGAAACTTGTGACTTCTGACAACACAGATTGGAGCTAGAGAGCAGATTTAGTGCCCTGGAAATGGGTGAGCGGGAACAAGCTCAATCTGGGGAGATGTCAGAGTCAGCTGATCCTGAATCAAGTGTCTGCACCAAAAGAAAAATGTGCATCATCACTGGAGACTGCCTCCTGTTGCCTTCTCCTCTTGAAGTATATGTCTGCCAGCCCAACTTGGTGTCTTGGAACGTTTTGTTGCCTCCCTTGTGTTGAGGTCCAGGAGATTGTGCAGAGACTGCTAGGATTTGTCCAGATTCAGAACACCACCTTTCCCCATTTCCCTGTATGGGTTCTCATGTTACTGAAGGAGGTGACCATGAATGTATCAAGAGTGGCTACATGGCACTGGCAGCCCTGGTGGTGTTTTCCTTGATCCTGACAGTGAAGGAGAAAGGTCCAGGTAGGAAAAGACATCTCCAGCAAGTAAACACTTGGCTGTGTAGATGGTGTGACAAGCAGGGCTTTGTCTTTTACAACCACAAGGTCCTCTTATAAGCGATTGGGTACTGCGAGGCAGGGATAAGATCCGTCTGACACAGTAGGGCAAGAGCATCTTTGCCAACAGGCTTGCTAAGCCAGTGAGGAGTGTTTTAAACTGCAGATAACAGGGCAGAGTGACCATAACCTGAAGAGAAGCAAAGCATGAGGATCAGAGAAGAGTGTGGGGAATAGCATAATGCCAGAGGCTTTTGCACTTTCTGTGTAGAAGCAGCCTGACGCCTGTGTACAGCAGAGGAGACAAATGGGGAATTAGAAGTCCATGTGTGACGGCAGAGCTGTGACCTCTTGGGCATTATAGAGAAATGGTGGGACCACTCACAAGACTCAAGTGCTGCAATGGAGAAAGGCTCCTCAGGAAAGAGAGGCCAGGAAGGCGAGGTGGTGATAACAGTAAATCGGTGAGTTTAGCCATCCAGTCACTCCCTTAAATTTTCAGTCTCTACATGGGCTGGTTCCTTGCAAAAAATCGTGCCTTTCTCTTGTAGATTAGAACTGGATGGTGAGCTTGTGTAATACTCCTGTCCCCCATAGGCATGTCATTATTTCAGTAAAGGACTTAAGTGCTTGAGAACCTTTCCTAAGCTTATGTTAATTGTTACTTGTTTGCTTACTGTAATAACGGGTAGTGCCTTCCCAGTGGTATGCACTGTCATGTGGTTGGTGCCAGGAGCCTGACAGTGTAAGTGCTGTGATGTCCATATGTATGTAACTTTTCGGACTGCTGTACCAGCATTCTGTCTTATATAAAGTGCTTTATTTTATTTATGTTTAAAATGCACTTCTCGTAGAATACTGCACAGTGGTCTGTGGAAGGTTATTTATGGGATCTTACTTAACATCCTTTACTGATGCAGTGCCAGCTGGTTTGCAGCGTATCGTTTCTCAAAAGGCTTCTAGGTCTAAAATAAAAAGTGGTAATTGGCTTCTTCCAGTGGTCTTGTCTGAGCAATAAGACTAATAATCAGCATGCTGATGCATTGAAGTGACTTGATTGTGTGTCATGCTCTTCTCATTTTTGACACCAACTATATATCCTTCAGGTTTGGCACTAATACAGTTTATGCAGTACTGAAATCTAGTGCAATTTCAACTCTGACATTTTCATATGTGGAAACCGTCAGTAAAGATGAGGAGAGCTCCTAGCTCATATACCAGGGTGTCTGTAAATGCAGAGCTTGGGGATCTTTTCACAAAATGCCACTCTAGGCATTTTTTTTCTGTCCAAACAATTACTTGTTGTAACTAGGGACAGAGGGCAGGGTTGAAGAGGTGAAATACAGATTTTTAGCAGTTTTCTAAAACTATGAGTTTCTGAGTTTGGTTATGAGGGAACAAACCACAGAGAAGCCCAGGTGAAAGTCTTTGGAAAAGGTGGTGCAAGCAAAACATTCTGTATAACGGAGGAAACTTGTTACCACAACACTTGATAACATCTCTCTTAAAGAATATAATATGATGAATATGTTGTACCTCTACCACATATCCTGTACTGTCATTTACATGAAGAAATGTAGCTCACAGTAAGAAGTAGAGTTCACTTAGAAATGTTCAGAGTTTGACTGGATGCACCATACACTCTACATACACACACGTGTACATATGCTGTCATGTATGCACATGCATATACACACACATGTGTACATGTGGGCATGACTGTATAAACACATACATACATTTCAATTTAAGAACAAAAATACTTGATAAATATATAAAAGGTGGAAGAGAAGTAGGGATTCCAGTACATGATATTAGTTTTGGATCTTGTTGAATCTACTCAAGGTTTGTGACTTTTTAGCCACATTTGATAGTAATTCATACAACAGTATGCTATGGCAGTCCTTTAAAAACAGATTCATTGATACAAACAGTGTTATTTTAATAGCAGCTTAGTTATGATATTGTTCTTTTATTTTCTTTAACGTTTCTGTTTAAAGCTCAGAATTGTCTGTAAGCACTAACACGTAGTACATAACTGGATACAGCATAGCTTACTGTTTAAACTCTGTAATCTTAAATGTTACTGAGACTTTGTAGCTTGACCAAACAAACACAAATCATAGATAATGTTACCAAACTGCCCTGTAAGAGGCAGGGGTTTTGTTTGTTTCGGGTAGAACAGCTAGTTTGGTGCAACTGGCTATCTAAAAGCAAAAAATAGTAGGTTGAAGGCAAAGCTTCATCCTTTGCAAATAATAGAATGATTGCATGTGTGCACTATAGTCAAGGTACTGAAAAGAGAACTAGTTCACATGCCAACTTCATACTGGGAGCTAAGAAAAAGAGGGTGTAGATTTGAACTTGGTTTTTTACATACTTGGGTATAATGATTTGAATTTAACCCCTGTCTACTAAATGCCTTATTGAGACACCATTTCCTTACTCTTTGGAAGAGTTCAGGAAAAATTAGCTTAATTAAAGACCAGTTTTAACACAAATTAATCATTAAAATGCCAGGAAATGCACAAAGTACTGTAACGTTTCCAGGACTTATTTAGGTCTGCATGCATGTTCTTAAACCTTATCTCTATCAAAATTCAGTTTGAAAGAACATCAGTGTCATCTCTTACTGGAATCAGTGTTTTATATTTCTGGACTCTCTTCAGTATAAAAAAAAAAATATCTTGATGCATTAGGCACAGACAGTGCTCACCAAAATCTAAACAGATCTGATAAATTACAGAACTTCATTAAGCTGATTTCAGGCCAGATCTTGAAATTTATTCACAGAAGCTTGCCTCTGAGGCAAAAAGGTGATTTTTGTTGAAAGTTGTACTATACTGGACATCATCTCTGCAAGGTGCTTTAAGGTAAACCACTGTCTCCAGCTCTCCATCGCTATGTACAAGTTCAGTAACTTGGATCACAAAGAAATCTTGAGAACTTCTGGAATAATGCTGCTCATAAACGAAACTTTTTCACTTCAGTTAATTATCCTTGTTGTCTTTTTTGTTTCTTTTTTTTTTTCTTCAATGTGAAAAGGTGGGTGTTCACTTATTTGCTGTCTTTTTTCTTTTTTTTTTTCCAAATGGAAAATATCTTCCTGCTGATCAAAATGCTTGTCACTAGTCGTTTCCAGTGTGAAACTGAAAACTCTGCAGTAGAAGAACCTGTTAATTTGAATGTCTCAGTTGATGATAGCTCCTCCATCATTACAAAAAGTCGCCTTGATAGCAGAGTTGCTAGTCGTAGTCAGAGCTTTGGGCATTACATCTGACGAAACTAACAAAATTCAAAACCGACTGTACTGTGCAATTATGATTTAACTGTTTGTTGCAACTATAGAGTTAGTCAGAATCACTCGTACACCAGTGTAAAGCATATCTGTTTTCTTACATGTTTCCTTTTTGGATTAAAACAAG
Organism: Buteo buteo; assembly: GCF_964188355.1. Lineage (NCBI taxonomy): Eukaryota > Metazoa > Chordata > Aves > Accipitriformes > Accipitridae > Buteo > Buteo buteo. Next base: position 25,709,670 of record NC_134179.1, read on the forward strand.
AATTTTTGACATGCAAATGAATGCCCTTGTTCTTGTATATTGCAGGCATTTTCCTGCCTGCACATGCTAATTTTCTTTGAAATAAGTATTATGAGATGGAATTTCTCTTAAAACTAGGAAAGTGTTGGTCGCAGGAGCTACTCATCAAACAACTCAACCTCATAAATAGGTTAATATCTTTTATCTATGGAAACACATTTTCTGGTGCTATGAATAGCACCACAATATTGTTGAAGAATACAGCATAGGGCTGTGTGGGGGTTTTTTCTTTTTAATTTCTTTTAATAAATAGGTCTGTATAAGTGTTAAATATTTGTAATTAAAACTTTAAAGTATTTATACTTGAATATTTAACTATGGCAGCATCTGAATATTTTTTTTCTTATGGAAAGTGTGTCTTTTTTTCTTCTAAATAACCCCTTTTAAATTTTTGGTTGTGAAGCTATCTATTATTTCTCAGTTTGTCATACAAATATATTTAAATCTTTCTCTACACAATGTATCCTGCCTGTCTAAAGGCAAAGTTAGGGTTTTTCTGTGGACCGATGAGGAAACAGAAGTATTGAGAGAAACCACACATACCTACAGTATTATCTATATGTTAGTGACAACCACTTCTGTATTTCTCAGGCATCTGACTTACACATAAAAATGGGTAAAACTGACCTTTCCCTGTGCTTGATCAAGAGTGAGGCATGTGTCAAAGTGAAATGAAGCTCCAGTCTAGAATCATGATACGAAAGGACAGGGAATATTTAGAAGCTCTGATGAGACCATAGATGTCCCTAAGTTAGGGGTTTGCATCCCCTTCTAGTTAATTTGTGTTTTGGCAAGAAATTGGGAAACAAAGAGTAAGCTGGATAACTTCACTCTCTAACTACACTTAAATTACTGTGAATCAACAGCAATGAAGTTGTTACTGTTGTACACCAACCAGCCCATATGGGCTCATGACTTCATCCTTCAAGATTAGAGTGGTACATGATGCTGCATCTTGTGCTGCACCATGTATTGATTTAAGCTAAAAGTAGTAGAGAAGACTTGTACTTGCCTAAATGGAGTTTCTCACTTGCATTTCTTAGATCAGATTGAACATTTTAGTGATGAGAAATACCTTCATTTTGTGAGCATGCCTTGTTTTTCAGGGCACTCTCTTTCTGGTTTAGGATCTTTGGTTGATACCTCAATAGAATGATGATGTGCATACATTCTAAGGTTGGCTTTAAGCCCATGATGATGATGAGAGTGTTTGGAGGAAAATATTAAAGTTACTTGTAAGTGTTGCTAATTCGAAGATCTTCAAAAGCAGAAGGGATATTATGAAGGCTAGTCACTAGTTGTTCTTAAAAGTTATTCTGTTACATTGTGGCAGAAGAACTGAAATAAACATAATTTGCAATCTGCTATTTTACCTTATAGGAAAAATGTTTGTATGGGATTTCATTGTCAGGACATCAACTCACATGTGTAATAAGAAAAAACAGTGGTGCATATGCAGTTCTATTAGGGTAGGGTCATAAATGTGAAAGTGGTGTGCTTTGTTTTCCCATACAGTACATAGGAAGTATACCAAGAAGTTAGCATTTCAGCAAGAATTACTTTGAAATAAAGAGTGTAAGTTGAGTCCTTGGAGAAGAACTATGCTACTGGAGTAAACTCAAAAGTGAAACCTATTTCAGAATTACTTTTTTGGATCCTATTCCATTTGATTTGGCTCTCAAGCAATTCTTCCTCTTTTCTTTGATGCTTGTGGAAGATAATACTTTGAATAAAGGCTTTCTTCTATACCTGAGCTGCTTCATAATGTTGATACTTTACTGGAACTGTAATGAAATAATCTCATAAGGATATTATTGTGGAAATAGTTAGATGTCCCCAGTTAATGCCTGAAGTAACAACGTTGCCTTGATAGGCCTGTATCCAGCAGTAGCTTCACAGTAAGTTCTGCTCCGACAGCAGTTTTTCTAGTTTGCAGGAAGAACTTTTGCAGGTAGCTATCTTTGCACAGGGATTAGAGAATGGGAGCAGGAGAATGAATTGCGTGATACACGTTTAGTAAACTAACACTGAGTTCTGGGTTGCTCTTGGAAGCTTCTTGGTTATATACATCCATATGCTACTGTGACCTCTGCCTGATGTGGTTGTGTGTGGATGGTGGCATTAGTCATTGAGTAGGCTCTTATGGAAAGCAGCCTCTAAATAGCTGATTCACACCCACCTAAAAATACAATGTATGAAGACATCTTTATTTGAAACCTAAGAGCAGTAGTAAAGCTTTCATGCATAAATATTTATCACTTTTTGTTGTTGTTCCCCAGAAGGAAATGGGCTTGAAGAGTTGTGTTCTTTGTACTCCCATCTGTGCATTTTCCCTGAAGTAACTTTAGAACCTATTGACTTTCACTAGTAATTATTTTTATATCAAAAAATCAAAGGTCCCAGATAGTCTGTGGAACTTGAACTAAGTTGCAGTACTCTTAAACTCTATACTGCTTCTGACTTTTTGCAAACATGACTCCATATAACAAACACCAAATTGTCCTACTATTTTTAAAATTGATCAGAAAGTCTTTTCTAAGTTTTTGTTCATGTAGACCTGAAGTTGTCTCATTTAATCTTAGTTTTCAGTTATAAGCATCTGTCTTTCAAGAGTTAGTAGAGAGCTAAGTAGGAGGGCTACCAATATTACTTAGAAACAACAAGATTTGTTTCTTTACCTTCTTAGGAATAAAGGTGGGAGGATGAAAATGCTGAGATGGTATTTTGCTCCCCTCTCCTGCAAAATAAGTTGTTTATCTTAGATCTCAGGTACTAGGAAAAAGTTAAGAGGGTTGTTGCTATGGCATAGCCATTGTGCTGATACCACTCTGCTTGTTTATGAAGGAAATAACATCTACATGTTAAACAAACTGACCCTGCTGGCTCCAGTGTTTGCTATTTTACCTGAATTTGTTTTGAATATGCAATGCTTTCAGTGTAGTTGGTCTACTGGGGAAAGAAACAATACTTAGTAAGAACAGTTCAGTATCAGAAGCAAGGCAGAGACACCTCAGTGATTCTTACAGAAGTAGGAAAGCATATGATTGACCACTGTGAGAAAATTCAAGCTGTAGAAAATTTGATTACAGCTTCCAGCCCACAAAATGCACTGTGCTTTGCAGCCTATGGAATTTTCTAAGCAGTATATACATCCCAGAAAAGAAAAACAGATCTTTCTTTTGTGCCCTTATATGATGTCTTGTCAGTGTGTTATTACCTGAAACTTCTATTCCTGAATCCTTTTTTCATGACTGAGGTTTCTTGTACCTATACTTTCATCCCATCTTCTCTTATACTTCTTTTATCCTTGCTGTTAACTGCATTGATGGACATTGCATCTAAGAGGGGAGTAGCTGGGAGAAGTAGAGGACTTCAGAAATCTATTGTCTAAGCATTTATATCAACCAAGTCTGGAAGGAAAAATTTCTTTTTGAAATATGAATTAGTGGAATTAACTCTATAATGCAACTGATCTTTGTAATACAAATTTATTATTAAATTATAATATTAAATTCTGTTTTACAGGAACACAGTCTCAGATTTGAGACTGGGAATGACCAATATCTCTAAATGAACATGTAATTTTCAGTAAATAAGGACCCCATAGTGAACAATATGAAAAACTGAGAAAAATCATAAATCATGCTAGTGTCTTTCATAGATAAAATTCTGCAGCCATTAAAAAATATAACAAGAGTATTCCAGCCTACATTTTGTTCTCTTTTAATAATGTCCCAATGGCTGCTCTTTACTGCCAACTTTTGATCTCAGTTTCTGCAACAGGAGACAAAGAAGGTTTTGCCCAGAGGGGTTTAATTTATGCAAATCAGCAGATGGCTTTGCAGGAATATGATTTGTTATGTTTCCTAAGTGGATGAGTTTGCTTTTTTAAATACCCTGGCAGCAACAGATTTGTCAATATCTTGCATTATATTTTTGAAATGGCCTTTCAATTACTTTAATTGTGGTTTGTTTGATTCCCCCCCCCCCGCCCCACTCTGTAGATTCTGGGACTTTTCCAAGCCTAACCCTTTGCTGGAAACAATCGAGCATCATACTGAATTTACATGTGGACTGGATTTAAGTCTTCACAACCGTGGTCAGGTAAGAGCTGGGATGAATTTACTTTTCACTTCCTTATTATAGCCAGCGTGGTCATGACTGGACTGCAGGACTTGGATGCTGAATGAGAGCCACCAGATTGCAGAAAGCTTCTGGAAGTGAGTCTGGCTTAATGCTTATTAAATAAACATCGCTGCAGGTCCATTTTTATTTATAAAGCTGTTACTCGTGTTGGGAAGGAGAGATGGGCAGGACAGACAGAATTGCAAAATCAGATAGCTGAAAGCTACAGTGAGCTCAGGGAAGATGAGGTAGTTCTGTTTCAGAAGGAAGAGTAATAGAGAAGGACCTAGAATGCCAAGCTGAGATACAGTGCTTCCTTCCATCTGCTTAGAATGTAAAGTTAGACACTGGTAGTGTCACACGTGATACCTAGACCTGGTTTGTCATAGTATTTGGAGTACTAGAAGAGGCTTGATATGTAGTTAGAATTCTAAAACCCTCAGCTATTGACATGAATGAGTGGAACCCATTTTATCAGGGGCACTTACTTGTGTATGGGTTGTGGTAGGATTCTCCTCTGCTTCTGTTGCTACAATTGTTTCTATTCTGTAAACAGAGGATTGTTTGTAGTATGAACTGTTTTTTCAGGCAAGAAAGGCAGAAAAACTAAAGTTAATTATTAGCTTTAAAACAAGAAAGCCTATAGTTTTCACACAGAAATTACTCTCACTGAGTTAACTGTAACTAATGCACTATTTAATGTGCCACAGATATCATTTGCATCTAGATTCCATTCTAATTCACAGTGAAATTAATTTTTTCACCCCAGATAAAAATGACTTGTAACATCTGCAATGAAATTCTGAATGGACAAAGCAAATGAAACCATCATAATTTCTGCTACTGATAAAAAAACACAGGAGGAAGGTGTAAGTTTGGCAAAATACTTTGCTTAATGTATGTGGAACCATTCTAGCCAAATGCTAGCTTGAAGAGTTTCCTGCCTGGTTGCTTGTTACCTTAATTCTGTTGCCTCACAGGTGCTGCAGGAACTGTTCATGAGGCTGTGCTGTGAACCACATAAGGGAATTTGTAAGGCTGAAAAAAAATTCTCAAGTTTCAGGTTATTTTTCATTGGGGCAGGGCAAGAATAACTTAAAGGCCAGTTGCTGGGAATTAAGACTTCATCCCAAGTTGAGTGCATAGGTATGATTCTGGCTGAATTTGGTCCAAAGGAAGCAGCAAGCATAGCATAGTACGTTAGAGCCTTACAGTGTTACATCACTGCATGCTCTGAGCCCAGTTTAGCTTTCCATGAAATTGGTGTGGGTTTTCCATGGATCTGAATGAGGCGGGAAGATTTTTCTTCGTTTTGTATTGAAGATGTGATTACATCTTGATTACAAGCCAGTTGCAGAGAGCCCTGCGTGTTACAGAATGGATCTCAGTGGATGGTATTTCTGACTCTCTGGCTAGATATGACTTCTTTTTGTAGGATTTATCTGTCAAACTTGCAGTTGCTGCTATGTGGATATTCGTTCTTTTGTAACTGCAATGTATGGAATAGCCTTCTTGGCACAAGGTCAAGTTAATGTTCATTGATGATAGGTAATGCATTGAAAGAAAACAGCTGCACATGCACTTGTATGTTGGAAAAAGGAAAGTGATGGTGTGCGTACCCATCTACGTTAGGGCATTCATGCATCCAGGTATTTTTTTCCATGCAGAAATTATACAAGTCCTTTGTTGGACTTAATGCACAAACACTGTAAATCTGGGGTACATATCCATATAGTCTGCATGCCAGTGTGCCTTCCAGACAGAAGTTTGGCATCTGCAACAGCTTTATTATTCCTCTGGTTTTTTTGTTGAGTTGATTTAATGTGTTGTGAGGGTTGGATATCACAGCAACGCAAAATGTAAACATTCTGTTTTTAAAAGAAATTTAAAAACCTGCGATAGAATTAAACTGTAACTACAAGATGAAGAATGAACACTTACTGAATAGTTGCTTCCAGTATGAGTGTTGCAGCCTTTCCCTGGCTTCTACATTGATCCAGTGAAGATTATTTGCTTAAATTTTATGCTGCTGTTCCCAATATGTAGGTTGCCTTCATGTCTGCTCTCTATCAAGACCTGATAATGAGCCCCACTCATTGTTCATGCATTTGTATGACTTGTGATTTTCACTGTATGCTTGGAGGAGTTACGACCTGCGATTTGAACTCCTTCTCTCCTCCATGCATGCAGGTTATTTTATTCATTTATAGTCAAATTAAGTACCATTCTGGTCATTAACCTTTGCTTTCATTCTTAATGATATTTTTGTTGTCTAGACAGACTATATTTTCTTTGGCTGTGCCCAATGAACTTCAGTATTTTCGAAGTATCTTTTACATGTCAAGAAAAAAACAGTCTGTACTTTTGAAAAAGGGTTCAGAATAGAAACTGTGATTAAGTATCTGATCTAGGAATTACAAGACATTCCTGTGGAACTGATTGAGCTTTGAACAGAATCCACAGGCAAGAGTAGGTACATGCAGGCAAGCTAGTCCTTGCTAAGGGGAGGCAACATGTGGGGGAGAGATCTGGTCATAAGAGTGGGTCCCAGGTTGTGAAAGTAACTATTAGCTAGATGAAACAGAAAACTCCTTTGTCCTTAATTAAGATTCTGATATCTATTTTGGCGTATCTGCCTTTACATAAAGTAAGCGTTTGTTGAAAGCTTTGCATTTTAATAAAATCAACTGTTGTTTGGTTTGGGGTTTTTTCCACCATAATGTTGGTGTCAGGTTCATAGCAATTTCAGACAACTAACAAACAAACTTTCAGGTGCATAGAAAAATGTGCATTTTACAGTGCAAAGCATTAACAGAAATGGTACTCATGATATTCAGGGTATTTCTCTGTTAAACTGTAAGTGATGTGAGAGCTTGCAAGGCAGGGTGTCTAGGAGAAAATACTCCCAACTCCAGCTTTCAGCCGAAGTAGCTTTATCATGCACAAGAACAGTGACAAGACCCTAAGCACCAAAAATCCTTTAAATTTGTAATTGTGTACAGTATTAAGAACTGAACAAATCTGTAGTGTTTGCTACATATCAAGGTGCCACGCTTAGATCACTGGTCGGCCCGGACCAGGGAAAGAGACGGATAACACACACAGTGTGAGCACCAACTTCCCCCTTTTATTGCGCAGTTAATTCCTTTTATACTAACAAGGGGAGGCGGGATTACAGGTACATCACAAGGCTGCGACTAACCCTCTAACTTTCCGTGACATCACGAGATCTTCTGAACGCCGAACCCTACACAAATCCATTTACCTTGTCAGCAGTATTAAGAGTATGCAGTTTTTTAAACCAGACATGATAGTTCTTTCCAATGTTTGGGGAAAAGAAAAACAATTAAAGCTTGCTCCTTTCTATATACACTAGATAGGCATAGGATGTATACAGAGAATATGAAAATGGTAATCAGCTATATACTATTCCTCACTGGGGCCTGATAGTGCTAGACCATATATTGGAATTGTAGTCTGTAGCTCATCGGATTTCTTATTTCTCTCCTGGTGCTTACTTTCCCTGCATGTGATCTGTGAATGTTCTGATGACTTAAATTATAATACTCCTTTAAGCCTACCTCTTACTGAGATTTTGCTGTGGTTACCTACAGCATGTAAGTATGAACCTAACTTATTTTGGTATTATTTGTGCAGATTTATTTAAAAGCAGCCTTTTTCTTCTGTTGTAGGTTGAGTGTGACATGGCAGTCATGAATTAATTTTAACTGTCTTGTAGGCAATCCATCAATGACACAGATAGAAAGTATGGATACTGTGAACATTCACCTTTTTTTGTCTTCATTCTGAAATTATTTCAATAAGTATATAAAGAATAGAAAATACAGATGTACCATAGATTTCTTTAAATCATGGACAAAAAAATACCCAACCTTTTCTGTTGTAGTTCTAAAGCTGTGTTTTGCTTAAGGCAAATGTAAGAAAAACTGAAGCTCTGAGTTTTGTCTGGAAACTTTCTCAGCCTACATCTCATGTCTGTTCTGAACTCTGTAAAGCAGCCAATGGAAAGTACAAATTAATGCTTTCCATTGAGCCAGGCTTTCTATCTTACTGCTGAGAACAGGATTACGTGTTTAATGGGAACGGGAGAGAAATCTTTCCATTTCTCTGTACAATGAGCAATGACATTCCTAAATGGCAAGGATACGTGATTTTCAATGGAAGTGATAGCAAGTGGTGTAGCGGCTTAGAACACTTGATATATGAAGAGCACATTATAGATCCATGACATGCCAAATCAGAACAGGACTTCAATGATATACAATACGGAGGTGCTCCCTTTGGAAATTAAAATTGTTCTGCAGCAAATGAGAATAAACCAAATGTCAGTTCTCTAGTCCAAAATCATAGAATAGAATCATAGAATAGTTTGGGTTGAAAGGGACCTGTAAAGGTCCTCTGTTATCTGAATGCGTGTTAAAGTCTAGGTTTTAGAATAACTTATGTACAACACAAATAGCGATCACTTAACGATTTTCTTTTACTGTGCTTGTGTGTGTTTGGATGGTAATTATAATACAAATGGGCAGCTAGCTGTCTAAATAGCTGTTTGTGTCAACGTGGTTTGGGAGGCAAACTTGTTTTCTCTAGTCTTCTGAGTGGCTGCACCTCCTTGTGTAAATATTCCCCCCAGAGTATATCGGTTCACATAAAACTGGTTTCTCTTACTTCTTTGAAGCACCTGGAGCTCTGGGATATATCAGTGCAAGAAAGGGCCTGGCCACAATTCTTATGTATTGCATTTGGAAATGGTGATGGATGATACGGCAGTACACACATATCATACCAAATAATGAGGAGACAGTAATAATACTAGTGCAGTAACCATAAAACCAGTATTGTGCTCTGTGTTACGCTGTCCTTGTGATCCAGCTTCCCTGAACATCCATTTTCTTCTCCCTAAAGCTGTGGGGTATCACCAGCATGTTGTGTCATACCCCAGTCTGCTCCTTCCTTCCACCTGGCCAGAGGCGGTTAGAACTGAGCAGAAATGTGTGCTTTGTAGCATCGGTCTGTTGATCCCGTGAAATGTTGCTGTACTGATGGTATCATGACTTTTCTTATGGCGTCAGTATCACTAAAATTTTAAAAGCTGTAATTTCTTACTAGTTGGAGGGAGGTTATAGCCAAACTGTATACACTTGAGCTTCATCCCCTGAAAGTAACTGAAATCTAGTTCTAAATTCTTCCAGTTTTATGGAGAAATTTTTTATCATCTGTCAAGTTTTGGTGTACAGGCTTGTTCTGCTACCTGTTTTCTATGTGTTGCATTAGCTATGCCATCTCAGCAAGCAGGAGAATGGACAGGATACTGGATGCTGAAGTTGGCTGAACCAGTATAGCCAAATATAAATGCCAAAGATGTCTTTATTGAGGCTGTTGTGCTATGTATTTTGCTGTTCATTTAAATTAATTGTACGCCCTCAACAGGCCCAGAAATGACTGTTTCATGTAAAAGTGGAGTTACATCTTGTGGAAATGTACAGAAAAGCAGAGACTTTTTCTTTTGATCACTTGCTCTTATCTTTTACACTTAATTGCCAAGGAACTGATAGCTTCCACCCAGCTGTTGTGGCTATCACGCTGCTATAATTATATCACTATCTGTACTTCTTTTTAATCTCTCCTTATGGTCTTTCTCCAGGATGCTACTAAAGTTATGTAGTTAGTGATCCTTTGAGATAAAAAGATCCTACAGCATCTGTTCTTTTACTTCATTTCAGAGTGGATTTTTGCATGGAAAGATCAGATTTAACCAGCTGCAAATGTTAAATCAATTTGAACTCCTTTACAGAGTTGGAGGGGCAAAAGGGAGGTGACTTTTCTTACTGGTGCTTATTATGTGTCTTTCCCAAACTGTTAAACTTTCACTGCATAAGTCAAAGCTAGCCATTCATGAATAATGGTCACCCTTTGCCATTATCAGCAGAAGTCTTATCCTAAGGTGTTTGGAAAGGTGGTTGTCAGGCATTGCAATTCTGTAAAAGCTGCAATGTCAGCATACTGAGAGTACAATGTACTTAAATTTTGATTCTGAAGTACTGGGAAAAAGTGGGAGGCAGCACTTTCTTAATAAATGTGTTACTTGTGCATTGTATTTGATTAGGTGGCTTACAAATATTTTCTACTTCTGTAAGCCTTGTCTTTTAGTCAGTGTAGTGGATTTTATTCCTTTTCTGCATGATCAATAAATCTGTTTGAGAAGTCCCAGTGAATTGCACTAGTGAAACTCAATGGAAGACAACAGGATTTTGCAGCTGTTACCAAAAACATTGTTTGGCTTATGATTATCTGTGATGATATCCCAAAAGGAAGGAACTTACCTTAATTCTGAGCTGAAGGATGAGTTTGAAGATTGGATAGGGTCATTAGAAAACACAGTTTCACTGCATGTAAATTGACTGCATTTGGGGTCACCAAAGCTAGTATCAGCACAGAAAGGCCTTTTGCAGTTCCAATATATCTTCTACAGAACTTATGATTGACTTTACCAATTAAAAACAGTTCTTGAAAGACTAGGGAGGTGTCTTTCCCCTGATCTGTAGAGTACAGAGGAATTGCTACAAAATCTGTGGCGATGCCAAGGATTTCTCTCTAACCTGCAACCTGCATCTCAATTTCCTTTACGTCTTACTGATGAAATGCACACTCAGAAGGCTTAGAAATGTGTAGCATGACTACCAAGTCATCTTCCTGTTGCCTGTGTCAGAGCAACAAAACAGATGTTGAGACAGCTCCCTGTTTTTTAGATCAGTTCTTTGTGACATATCTTTGCAATCTGAAAAATAATGCCCCTCAAGTCTTTTATCTCTTCTCTCCTCAGTGAAGAAATAGCTTCTTAACCAGTATTTGGAACATCTGTTTCTGATAATCATAGTTTAAACCTAGATCTTTATAAGAACTTCTGGTCCAGAGTTTGTTTTATTTTGTCTTTACTGGAAATAATAATTAAATCAATGTGTGGTTTTTTCAAAAGTAAATTAAAAAAATTATTGGTGTTTTTGCACATTGAAAATAAAAAGTTTTAATTTACAAACTCCCATCACTTTTACTCTCGTGTGAAGGTAGGCATCGTGTGCAGTTCACCCTGGCAACTGTTGACCAAGCAAAAGGCCACAGTAGTGGTTTGGATTTTCTAGTACAAAATAGGTACTGAATGCATTTAAACTCATGCATGATCCATTATGCTCTTAACCAACCAGTTTTAATGATCACCTGTGAAAGTAATTTTGGTGAGTAGCAAACCTAATAGCTTGCTTTATCTCCATGTAATCTCCATCCCACGTGCTTACAGAGGATGCTCAGGACCCTTCAAAAATACATAATAATGATATAAATAGACCATTAAATTCTGTATGAAAAGACACAGAAGGTAAGATACTAAAAGAGGGTGGGAAACACAACACTAATGGAAGCAAAGAACGGTATACTTTTTCCACTGTCTCTTCTACAGAAAAAAGACAGGTCCTATTAGTTTTATTTGAAGATGGGATGGGATGGAGAAAAGCTGAGAAGAGAAATGGGTCACTCAGACACATTTGCGTATTATCCTATGATTTATTATGAGCACTCTGGAAGCTGAGTGGCACCAAGATAATTCCAGAAATACTAATCTGGAGAGGGCTGTCCTTTCTTCTTATTAAACCCTTTCATAAAGGGGATACTGAACTGTGATGGGTTAACCCTGGCTGGATGCCAGGTACCCACCAAAGCCATTCTATCACTCCCCCATCCTCAGCTGGACAGGGGAGAGAAAAAATATAACAAAAAGCTTGCGGGTCGAGATAAGGACAAGAGAGATCATTCACTAATTACCATCACGGGCAAAATAGACTCAGCTGGGGAAAATTAACTCAATTTATTACAGATCAACCAGAATAAGGTAATGAGAAATAAAACCAAATCTCAGAACACCTTCCCTCCACCCCTCCTTTCTTCCCGGGCACAACTTCACTCCCAGATTTCTCCACCAAGCCCCCCCCCAGCGGCGCAGGGGGACGGGGATGGGGTTTACGGTCATCACACGTTATTTTCTGCCGCTTCACCTCCTCAGGGCGAGGGCTCATCACACTCTTCCCCTGCTCCAGTGTGGGGTCCCACCCACGGGAGACAGTCCTCCATGAACTTCTCCAACGTGGGCCATTCCCACGGGCTGCACTTCTTCACGAACTGCTCCAGCATGGATCCTTTCCACGGTGTGCAGTCCTTCAGGAGCACACTGCTCCAGCGTGGGTCCCCCACGGGGTCACAAGTCCTGCCAGAAAACCTGCTCCAGCGTGGGCTCCTCTCTCCACAGATCCACAGGTCCTGCCAGGAGCCTGCTCCAGCGCGGGGTTCCCACGGGGTCACAGCCTCCTTCGGGAACCCACCTGCTCTGGCGTGGGGTCCTCCACGGGCTGCAGGTGGAGATCTGCTCCACCGTGGACCTCCCTGGGCTGCAGGGGGACAGCCTGCCTCACCATGGTCTTCACCACGGGCTGCAGGGGAATCTCCGCTCCAGCGCCTGGAGCATCTCCTCCCCCTCCTTCTGCACTGACCTTGGTGTCCGCAGGGTTGTTTCTCTTACATGTTCTCACTCCTTGCTCCAGCGGCTGTTTCTCCCTGTCCCAACTTTTTTCCTTCTTAAGTACGTTATCCCAGAGGTGCTACCACTATCGCTGATTGGCTCGGCCTTGGCCAGCGGCGGGTCCGTCTTAGAGCCGGATGGTATGGGCTCTCTCGAACACAGAGGAAGCTTCCAGCAGCTTCTTACAGAAGCCACCCCTGTAACCCCCCTGCTACAAAAACCTTGCCACACAAACCAATACATGAACCCAAAGTTTTTAGTTTGTTCTTTTGGATGTATTTAATCTTGGTTAGGACTTGGGCATTTATTGTGCCTTCAAATATTGAAAAAAAGTTAGCTGCTAATTCAGGAAATTTCTCTTGTTTTCTTGCTTCTGAACAGTAAAGAGGCAGAATGTCATGCAGGTAATTGCACTAGACTGAATGTATTGCCCTCGGGTGCTGGAAAAGGTCTAAGTCTATTGCAAAGCAAGATGATTGTGATGAATAGGAAACAGAGGGCCTGTCAGAGGAGTAAATCAGTTAGTGAATCAATGGAATTGGCTTTGATAAATGAATGGATGTCAATATTAAATCAATTGGTGGGAAACACTGTTATACTCTGGGACAAGGATAAACACTTCAATAAAATACAGGATAGCTGTTTCATTTGAGTTAAACTATGATTTTCTAGTCAAGCAATCAGCTTCCTGTGATGACTGCAGTTTTTCATTTGCTTGTTTGTGTTTTGGCTTTACTTGAAGGGAAATAGAGTGATCCCCATTTTATGTGCTTCAAATAGACTTGCTTAAATATCTACTGGCAAATAACTTGGCATGATGTTTATTCTGCAGTAATAACAGTACAGTACTCCTAGCATATATACTAGTACTGCAACTTTGCTACTGAAATAAAAGTAGTAAATGTCATTTTGTTAGACTGCCTTTGTCCCATATAGCTTTAGTTATAATTAAAATCACCAGGTTTAGAATGCTTTTTCTATTTATGCTATTTCTTGATGTAATTTACCAGTCAGTGTAAGGTAGAATGTTCTTGTTTTACAATTAAGCTCTAGTTATTCTCGTTTTCCCCGCAATTTCTGATAGTTAAAAGTTGCTACAGTAGAATTTTGTGCTATAGTTACAAGAGCAATTTAGTATTCATAAATGATAATGAAAATTCCATGGCATACAGGTGTCCAAAATATTCAATAGTATAAGGATATTATAATTTATACAGTTCTTGGCAACTGAAATAAACTGTCTTCTACTCTGTTTCCATGTCAGCTTAAACAGAAAAAGATGTAAATCATGCACACTCTAAATACTGAATCGGTGAGATTTGTTTCAGTCTGAGAGTAAAACTTGTCCACAAGACAGTGGACATTCTCACAGAAAACCTTGCTGTTCCTAATGGCGAGGACTTTTATCAGGTATGCAAATAATGTGTGAGTCCGTTTTCAGTTTTCCTTTGTCCTTCATCCTACCACAGGAGGATTTTCTCTGCCTATTAGTAACATCATCTTATTGATCAAAATATAAACTCTAGGAACTTGCAGCTTTTTTTATGCTGTATTTATTTACTGTGGTGTTCTGGATCATTCCAATGGAATTCCTGCTGCTATTTTAATATTTAAATTAAGTAGCATTTAGTTTATTTTAAAAAAAATAAATAACTAAAGTGCTTTAAAGTGTGTAGTAAAACTGTTCATATGTCACATGAGAACTCACAGTTCTAAATACTTTTAAAGCACTTTCATTTAATATCCTGTGTTCCCCTCTTCTGGGGAAAGGCATACAATGGTCATAAGACCATTGTATAAGATGGGTCATAAGGAAAAAGGCAAAATAAAAGAAGACATTTTGTAAACTGATGGCAGTAGCTGCATGAACAGGCACTTTTCTCTATCCCAGGGATCATTTAAGTCATTTGTTTTTGAGGCAGTGCTAATCTACAAGATACTGCAAAGGGGCCTGTAGCAGCTGTCCATCAGTTAATGCTGCCTGCTGCACTGTTAGCTTACAGTTGTCCCCTTTCTCTTACAGTCTTGGCTGTATTTTGGAGAAAGTGTTATAGAGAAATGGAAATGCTCTTGCATTTTGTAATGTTGTTCCATGCTGTAGTGTCCCAGTTTCCCATACATACCTGTTTGCTGTTCTTCACATGTGTATTTTCATCAAGGTTTCTGATATCAGTATTCCATTATAGACTTCCTGCTGCACAGGAGAACTTGATACACTGTTATCTGCTGTGCTTTATTTTTCTTCTGTTTGCTGGTTATGTTTTCATCTTTCATGGGCTAGCATTAAGTCAATGAGTTGGGCAAATTACTGCAAGTGATCCTTTTCAAACTCCCTTTTAATATCCCCTGTTTATTTTTAGTGTTGGTAGATTAAATGGTTCTGTAACTATATTTGTTCAGAGGCTACTTCATGGATACTAATTACATTGATAACAGGTGGGAATTCCCATGGGATTTTTTCCAGATGTTATCTCTCTTTCTTTATGAAAGTAGAAAGTGTTGCCTATAGAAATACAGATACTGATCCAGAGCTGTGGAGAATATTAAAAAACCTGTGTTTTATGTGACTGCCAGTTTCTACATAGCATTTAGTGGAGGACTCAGATTTTCTTTTTGGTATGATTTGGGGGACTGCAATGCAGCAGAACATTATATTACACAAAGCTCTATTATGTCGGATGAATAGACCGACACATTGTCAAGAGATTTTTTTGATCCATTTAGATGTATATGGAAAGCACTTCAAATAACTAAGTAGAACCAGCTAAGGAAGCAATAAAAATGAATAATAGTGCAGTATAGTAAACACAAAATGGGCTAATTATAGTCTGAAATCAAATATTGAAGTTGGATTTCCAAATTTTTAGTGTGCAGCTGTTCGTTCTGGCTCTAGAAGAGAACAGGAATTGCAGTCTGCAGCAGAAGGAAGCTTGTTGTGCAGAGGATCCAATACTGTATCCTTTGTGATCCCAACTGGAAAGGACATTGTAAAAATAATGCAAGATGGATTCAGCTAGATTTACTGGCATATATTTGTGGTGCTCATCAGCTTTTTCTCTTTAGCCCTCCTCTTCTTCCCTTTGCCTTAGTTTTTGTCTCCCACAGTATTTTGTGAATATGTATTATAGGTCATCTACTTGAGTAATTGTCAGTGTGGTTAACCCTTTCACTTTGTTACACTCTAAAGTGCATTATCAAATCATTTTCAAACCTAAAGCATTCTGTAGTCGTCTTCTGTAGAGTCTTGTTATTTATTAAAATTTTTTAATGCTATAGAATTAGGTTAACCTTCTGGTTTTGTGATTTTAGGTTCATGCCTGCATGTAGAATAGAGCTTGAGACTTACAATTCAGAAAAGTTTCAGTTATATTGGAATCAGTTACTGTGTTTATAAGATGCCATTGGCACATGTGGCATCACTTCTCATCAGACTAATGGGGTCTAGGTAGTGCTTGGAGCAACATCACCACCCCCAATTCTCAACAAAAGACAATACAGTGATCTTGTAGCTTATCAATGTGAGATTGAAGTTCTGGCTTAATTCTTCGAGAAACTTCCTGTGTCATTTTGGTCAACTTCTTTGTTTTTCTATTCCTCAGGTCTCCATTAGAATGTCTATAACAAATTTCCATATCTGCAAGTATAAGAAAGTTGTTCGCATTTGATCATGAAGTGTTTAGATATCATGGTAAAAGGGTCCTGAGACCCTGTAAGGAGAAGAAACACCACAAGGACTCCACTTTTGTGTGTCCTTCCTTAATTTCTTTCTCAGTTACGTTCTTTAGCCTATTTAGAACAATCAGTTGAAACCCAAAGATTTCCCTGCTTTCCTCATGGGGACCATGAAAAATATGAGATTGTTAATTTTCATGCATCTTAGTAAAGTTAAGACAACATTTTAAAAAAACAAAACAAAACTAACCGCATTATTAGATAATTTTGAAGAATTGTAAATCAGAGTACCAACCAGCATTAAGTCCACAATATGCATTATTTTCTTCTAAGTTCTATCTGGTTTTTGTAAAAATAACTTATGAAGGTTCTAAAAATATTTTGTTTTGCTTTGTAGGTGGTGGACTGTGCTTGGGATGAACTAGTCAAGATCTATACTCCATCATGTCTAGCAGTTCCTGTTAGAGAAAAAGTGAAGATCTGACACACCAGGAACCTCTCTCTTCCTCTACAAGCAGACTTGTGCTGAAGTGTCAGCGGTGTCACTAATCTTAGTGTCTCTTTAAGTAAAACTCTGCTTGAACGAAGCATTGTGTGCTTAAGCATGTGGAGATTTTAGGGCTTGGTTTACGGTACAGGTAGTACTTGAGCCGGCAAAACGTTCAACAGCTACTGAGTGGCCGTAGCAGGTACGAGCTGGTATCTTTAGAGTAGAATCACCAACACAATATTGACCTGTCTGGCTAATGACGAGAGCAGAGGCCTGAATCTTCTTGATCCTTACAGAGAGTAAAAGTAACTGCCAGTGTATTTTGAGAGATTGTCACTGTAGAAAAGACAAGACAAAAGCGGCTTTTCACCATAATGTCAACTGAGGTTTGTACCACTTGAATGCATTTATATTTATATGTTTTGCTGTGACTCGCATTGCATTATTTTCTTGTACAATATGATGAATACTCCTGGTAGACAGTAAATGTCATAGTTTATAGCCAGCTGATTCATTTGACCTTTTTGATAGCTGCTTCACAAAGATGGTAAAGATTATTTTCATACATTTTTTCTGTTAGATCTCCTTGAGTAAAACAGTTGATGAAGTCATGCAGAAAGATACTCTGATGATAGAGAAAACGCTTAGGAAAAAATGAAATACATACAACACTAATTGTATCACAGTCTTCAAGATTTGGAGATAGGACAACCATCTCTTCTACTAGACTTGTCTTCTATTTTCACTTAAAGTTTTTCCAAGAGATAGAAGAGGAATGTGGCTGTATATTCAGTGTTTCTGGACCTCTGACAGCCTGGCCAAAGTGAGAACTGATGTCCAGACCAGTTGAACCTGCATACATGCAGATTAACTGCATGACATAAGCATAGCAGATCCAGTGTGGCTAAGCTATTATACTTAAAAAAATATGCGCAACGTTTTATAGGTATGTTGAGTACTTCACATGCCCACTTTCACTCCTCAGCCCACATGCTGGTATTTTCATCTGAGTTTTTCTGGGGCAAGTAGAGATGTTCAGTTTTTGTGCTTCTCTAGTCTCCTTTAAATAGTCTTTCAGGATCCAACTGTGATACTCCTGCAGTTCTCATTGGTATCTGTTAGGCTTCTCCCCTGGTTTCCTGCTCACTTTTTTTTTTTTTTTTTTTTTTTTTTTACCTTCTTAAAGCTGTCTCCCTTCTGCTGTTACCCCATATCAACAATCTTTATCATAAAAAGACTCTTTGCAAGTCGGGGTCTTTGCAGATCTTTGGTCGGGTTTTCATAGTCTCCTGCTAATGAATGCTGTACACTTCGGGGTTGCACCACTCATATATCAAGCAATAGCAGACACTGCCAGATCTGTTGGATGCTTTGAAGAAATGAAAGAAAGAATTCAGCAGACCTAAGAGCTGCAAGTTGCAAGGAAAGAATCTCCCTATCTTGGAGAAAGAGCCAGGGAACTACCAGGTAGCCACAGAGACATAAGCATATATTGATTTGGTGTTAGGGCAAGACAGAAAGAAACCGTCTTCTCCAACATGAGAATTTGGATCCTGATAGGATCTTATCTTTTTCTGAGTCAGTGCGAACTGACCCAGAAGGCCATCTTCTCAAGCTGAATTAATAACAAAAAGTAGATTTTCTTTTTTTGTGATAGTGTGTTGCACCAAATTCCAAATGTTTACTGCACTTCAATTCTGTGTGCTGGGGAATGATGCAACGATAAAGCTGTGCTGCATACAGCTTTCAGCAGTACCATGGGCCATGAAATCTAATTTTAGGCATTAAAATTGATTATTTCAACTCTAATAGTTTCTCTACTCTTCTGCTTTATCGCTGTTTTCTGCTTAGACTACAAGTTACTTGTCTGAGTGAGTGGAACATTTTGGTGGTGGGTATGTATTTCATATGTGTATTTCTGGGTGGATGGAGAGGGGAGGATATTCCAGAATGCTGCCATAGCCTAACAGTTGGAAGGGGAAATTTAGAAAATGTAGTACGGGGGGGAAGGAATTCTGAACATGCACGCTCAACACATGCATTAAACCTTTTAACTGCCTTCTCTCCCTTCATGTCCTGGTTAGCTTCAGTGCTGAGGGTTGCTGCATCCGGATTTAATTCTCTTGAAAAATGAGCACATCCGGAAGATGCACATAGTAAATAAAAACTGTGGCCTTTAATCTTCCTGCATGATCTTTGAATGGAGAGAACGTGCTGTAACATTTCTGCACTGTAACAGAAAAACCAGTCTGGCAATAGTTGTTGCTGATTCTTAAGTCTCAGGGAATGTTTGCTGTAATTGTTTTAAAGAAACACTTTTTATTTTATGACCATAAAACTAGCTTCTGATCTTTTTGTTTGTTTGTTTACTGAAACAGACCTTTAATGACAATAATCTTAAAGTTGTAATGTGTTCTACTTTTAAACTTGTTCCTGTGGAAGATTTTGTTTTATAGGAGCCCATAGGTTTCTCCTTGATTCAAGAAACGTATTGATTAATCATATTCTAAAGGAGTGGATTTGCTGTTCTATAATGCTATTAAATTAATTGCACACAGTATCTTTGGCTACACTCTTGTATTTGCTTCCCCAATTAAGAAACGTTGATCAAAAAGTAAATGCAGTGAAAGATACTGGGAGTATCTTTTAAGTAGAATATCATAATCATGGTTTATGTCTTGTATGGATACTGAGTGACAGTCGTGTTTTTCCTCCGTACTTTTAGAGACCACACTTTGCCTAGCTGTATGTCCCATCAGCTCTGCATTTTGCTAAAGGAAGGTTATTTTAAATGATTCTTTGTGTCTGCTTGTGCAGACTACATGTCAGTGATTAAGTGATCTCTTTCTTCTAGCCAAGTACAGTGCTGGCCTCAAATTTTGCTGCATAGGCATGAGTGTGTTAAGCCTTTCAGTAGTACTGCTCAGTTTTGAATGTGCTCAGGGCCGTGTGATGGGGAATGGATACAACTGTGCACAACACTTCCCCTATATGCTTCATGGTTGCATGAGACCCTAATTAAAGCAAATTGTGCGTTAAACATTTTATATAGATCTTTACCATTTTCATCCAAGAAACCATTTTAAAAAAATTATGTCCTTAGGAATTGGACACCAATTTGTTCCATGGTTTTTTGGTTGTTTTGGTTTTTTTTCTCTCACCCACGTCATTGTACCTAGGTGAAATGCAGAACTGAGAATAATTTCCATCAAAGTATTAGAGTTAAGTCATCATAATCATCTCATTACTGTAAGGAACCACAGAGCTATTCATTACTATGATCTGTGCCCTACTGCTAGGACAAAAATCTGTAAGAGTCAACTTAGGAACTGAGCACCTACTGCTGTCTCTGGACACAAGAACAGCTAGTGTGAGGGAAGTACCTTCACTGCAGTGTTACCTCAAATGATATGTCTCTGTTGCTTTATCCAATTCCTACCCAGTGAAGTGCAGGAGAACTCATGTTTTCTCAGTGTGGAGTGGTGGTGAGGCAGTGGGAGACTAGTACTGGGCCTGGCCTGAATACATGTTGAGAAAAGGGGTTGGCAAGGGACAGCACCTTCCACCCCCCTCTCCCTTGCTGTGTATAGACAAGACTAAAATTAGGAGCACCATGAGAGATGTTGCAAGAGAAGCTGGCCTTGCAACACAGGCGAGTTCCAAGAGATAGGATATGGTACCTGGGACGCAGATGCTCGAGTTCCCAAATTCAGTGTTGGTGCAGCCTCACCTTGAGTACAGTGTGCATTCCTGGGCCTCACAATTTAAGAAGGATGTGAAGGTGCTTGAATGTGTCCAGAGGAGGGCAACCACCAAAGCTGGTGAGAGGGCTGGAAGGAATGTCCTGTGAGGAGTGGCTGAGGTCTCTGGGTTTGTCTAGTTTGGAGAAAAGGAGGCTGAGGGGTGACCTCATTGCTCCCTACAGCTTCCTGAGGAGGGGAAGGGGAGAGGGAGGTGTTGATCTCTTCTCCCTGGGATCCAGTGATAGGACACGTGGGAATGGCTCAAAGCTGCACCAGGGGAGGTTTAGACTGGACATCAGGAAGCATTTCTTTACCGAGGGTGGTCAAACGCTGGAACAGGCTTCCTAGAGAGGTGGTTGATGCCCCAGGCCTGTCGGTGTTTAAGAGGCGTTTGGACAATGCCTTTAATTAACATGCTTTAACTTTTAGTCAGCCCTGAAGTGGCCCAGCAATTGGACTAGATGATCATTGTAGGTCCTTTCCAACTGAACTATTCTATAACTTTTATCCTTCTGATAAACTTGTTATTCTGTTTCAGTCAGGGCAGCATTTAGCCCCCAATGCAGACTTGCAGCCTGATCCTCTGCAGTGTCAGAGACTCACTTCTCTAGTGATAATTTCACTGGTGAGGGGACAAAATTGTTTCTTCCAGAGGTTACTCTTAGGTGTAGTCCCAATTACTACAGTATTTCCAGAAAGCACGATTAGATTTTTTTCTATCTGCACTTACTTGGCAGAAGGTGTTTTTTTTTTTTCTCCCATGTGCAAATACTGTCGCAGTGATCCATACATTCCTTTAAATTGTGCTGTGTGGGGGCTTGGGATGAGTCCAAATGGAGGCTGGTTTAAATGCATTGGCATCAGTTCTTTAGTGGGTTTTGAAGCCAGACCTGGTCTCTAGTAAGTGTAAATGCGAGTTTCAACCTTTATATGCCTTAATATTTCATGTCACTTAACTGCGAGTTTACATTTTATGCTGCAGTGCAGCTGCTGAAGTGGGTGAAGGCCCCTGAGGTTGAGCACCCCGTGACACCAGGGAGGTGACCACAACTGGCATGTCATTTTGCCTGAAGACTTCTGGGTATCAGTCTGTGCTTTCCTCCCACCCTGAGTTAGCAAAGATTAAACTTCCAAGTGTCCTGATTGCATCCATGGCTTTTGTGACTGAGGTAACCTGGGAAATTCAACCTGGTATTACTCTCACCTTTTAAAAGAAGGCATGCACAGAGAGTCCTGGGTTGTTTGGTTTTTTCCAGTGTTTTAATATTTCAATCAGTGGAGTTTTTAGTCAATAGAAATGTAAGTACTCAAATATTATTAAAACTAAAGATTTGCATGTAAAAACAAGATGAAAATACAACTGCCTTGGTAAGAACCAGAGAGAGAACAAAAGGGAAAACAAACTGTTGTGGAAGACAATTAGGGAACACTTAAAGTCAAAAAGGAAAAAGCCAATTTTAAATGATAGATATCAGGAGAATCCTCCCATCAATTATGTAAAGATGAAGAAGAGGTGAAGGAGGAAAAGAGAGGCTGCAGTTTTGAGTCTGGTGAGTATATAGTGATCTTCACGAAGTCAAGTCTTGTTCTTGCATTAATATCAGGCTCTGTAATGGGAATGGGGAAAGGAAGGAAGGTGAGAAAATGCCAGGCAAGAAAGCAGGAGTGAGAACAGTAGCTTGATAAAAAAATGAATAAATTGAAGATTGAAAAATAAAAGGCAGGCAAGCTGGAGACAGCCTCTGGTAAGAAAGAATATTTATCCAGGAACATGTGAAAAAGTAGAAGGAAGCACTGCTCTGTCTGCAGTAGTCACAGGCAGAGTCTTCAGTGGCCGCTACCCCCCTGCACAAGCACAGCTGATGGCATTGAAGTGCAAGGTGGGCTTGCACTCAGCTCCTGGCTTCTGGAAGCAGACTGCAGGTTAGATTTCCAAACATCACTTTTGTCTCCATCCACATGTTTACCCCACAGGCTGAAAAAAAGAAGTTCCTTTAGTTTTTGCTTAGAGAATATTATTTCTCTTGTGGTTTACCTCTGTTGTTTAATTTCAACGGTACCCATGGTTTCCTTTCCCTCCTTACCAATTTACATTTTCACTCGTACCTTAATGCGTACCTCTGTTGTTTCATTTTATAAGCATTTGCCCTGCCTCTTTTCCCTGCCTGTACCAGCTCCACTGCTCGTTGTAACCCAAAAAATTTGTAACACGTCCTTTGGTGTGACTGATCCCCATGACCGCCAAGAGCCCCTTGCTGCACCCAGCAATAATCCTGGGCATACATGGCTTCTCTTAGTTCAGACCAAGAGCCCAGCGCTGTGGGTCCAGTGTGTTTTTTCCCTGCCACTCCTCCATACTAGCGTGGTCATTTCGTGCATACTTGCTTGCCTGGCAGCCCTAACACCTGCCCTGCTCTTGTTGAGAGCTGCTGGCATCAGCACCCCTTTCCTGTGATCCTACAGGTCTCACCCAAACGCCGAGCTGTGCAAGAGTTTCCAGTGTAATGGTTGGGAAGAAGTACAACTGGCTTTGGAAGCTGGGTATGTCTGGTGAGGTCTATGAACTGAACTGAGACTGAAATGTAGTATTTTTGTGCAGAAATCTCACAGAAAATAGTTGTGCCTTTTTCATACTGCTGAAATGCATGCTGTGCTTGTGCTAAATTCCATGCGAGCCCCCCAGAACTGGCAATCCTTGTCAGGATCTGGTCCACTTTTTTTTATGGTACGTCTTCCAAAAACAAGCTTCGGGTGTCAAGCGTGCTATTTTCCCCCAAGCTGGTTCTTTCTAATACCGTTCCTGTGGAGAGGGGGGAGGCTGGTTTTGTTTAAAATAAAGAATAACGTTGCTAATCTCACATCGATGGGTGAAAGGTAGTCTTAGTGCTGATGAGAGAGACCTAACGTGTATGATGTTAAAAGAAGGCTCGAGATTATGAGGCAGCTCCGAATAAAAGTATAGTTTTTAATTCCCTTATGTTGCCTGGCACTGCAGGAGCCTGGTAGAGGACTGGCGGTCTGGGAGAGCTGCTTTTGCTTTTCCCTTGGAGTCGAGGTGATGTATTGCGGGCTCCTGCTAAAACCTTCATCTGGCAAGTCGAGAGAAGGGATTAGTTTAAATAAACTTTACCAGGCTTTAAAACATCACTTTCGAAGGCTCTGTGCCGTTACCAATTTTTAGTGACTTTCCTTGAAAAGTCCCCCTGCTCGAAGCAGGTTCTCCCTGCTTGCTTAGCAGCGGCTCCCGTCTCTCCGCTGTTCCCCTCCAGGGACAGGGCTCCCGTCGGCGAGCGGGGGGGGGCGGTCGGAACCCCAAAGCGAGGAAGCGGGGGGGCTGCAGGAGGGATGCCGCCCGTAGGCTCGATGGATGCTTTTTCCCGGGGGGGGGGGGGGACGACACGCGTGTTTTCGGGGAAGAGAAAAGCGGTACCGCCCCGCTTGTGCACGCGTTTGGGGGGACTTGCGCTGACCTCCCCGCTCCGGGAGACGTGGGGTTTCCCGCGGGGCTCCCACGTTATTTTCGGGGCGGCCGCGGCTCTGCTTACCGCCCTGCCTGAAAGCGCAGCGGGGCGCGCTGCCGCCGCCCGCCAGCCCTCCCGAGCCCGGACGGGCTGGGGGGGACACGGGGGGCTTCCCGCCCCCGCTGAGGCGGGGGGGCTGCTGCGGGGGACACGGCGGGGCGAAGCTGGGGGGGGACATCGGGGGCGGCGCACCGAAAGCGGCGGCGGAGACGCGTTGGGGGTGGCGGGGGGACACGCGGCGGGGAGGGGCGGGGAGGGGGACACGCGCGTCGGGGGAGGCGGCGGCCGCCCCGCCGGCAGCGCGTCCTGCCTCCGCCCGCCCCCTGCCTCCGCCCGCCCGTCCCCGTTCCCCCCCGTTCCCCCCCGCCGCCGCCGCCGCCGCCGCCGCCGCCGGCGCGGCGGGTGGCCGGGCGGGCGGCAGTGCCGCGGGCCCCGTCGTGGGGTCGGTGCGCGGGGAGGATGGGCCGGTGGCGGGGCCGGGCGCGGGGCGTCGCGGTGGCGGTGGCGCACGGGCTGTGCTCGGGCTCGCTGAACATCCTGCTGAAGTTCCTGCTGGCCCGCTACCACTTCGCCTTCCTGACGCTGCTGCAGTGCCTCAGCAGCGCGGCGGCGGCGCTGGGGCTGGAGGCGCTGCGGCGGCGGGGGCTGGCGGCGCTGCCGCCCTTCGGGCCCCGCCTGGCGCGCCCCTTCGCCGCCGTGGCCGCCCTAGCCACGCTGCAGTCCACCCTCACGCTCTGGTCGCTGCGCGGCCTCAGCCTCCCCATGTACGTCGTCTTCAAGCGCTGCCTGCCCCTCGTCACCCTCCTCACCGGCGCCCTGGTGCTCCGCGACGGCATGCCCTCGCCCGGCGTCCTCGTCGCCGTCCTCATCACCACCTGCGGCGCCGCGCTGGCCGGTGAGTGCGACCGCCGCCGCACCGGAGGGGCGCGACGGGGCGGGACGGGACGGGACGGGACGGGACGGGGCGGGCGGCCGCGCCGCCTCCGCACCGGCAGCCCCCGCCGCTCCGCCTGGGCTTCGGGGCGGGACGGGGCGGGCAGCGGCACCCCGCGGGAAAGGTGCGAGGATACGGCGGGGGGGGGCGGCCGCAGCCCCGCTGTGGCAGGCGCAACCCTACGGGGACAGGTGCGACCTGGCGGGGTGGCTGCAGCCCCGCTGTGACAGGAACGAGCGCAACCCGGCGGAGATCGCTGCGGCCTTACGGGAGCCGGTGCTGCCCTACAGGGGCCCCGGCAAACCTGTGGGAGTCGGTTACGGCTAGAGGTGCAACCCTATTGCAACCCTGTTAGGGAAGGTGTAACCCTAGAGAGGGACGTGTGGTCTTATGGGCGGTGGGCGCAGCCTTGCAGGGGTAGATGGAGTCTTCTGGGGGCAGCCGCAGCCCTACTGGGCTAAGTGCAATGCTACAGGCGTAGGCGCAACCTTTGGGGTCAGCTGCAACCCCACGGGGCCAGGGGCCCTGCCTGTGTTGATTTCCAGCCGAGGTGTAGGTGGGGTGGGAGGCAAAACTGGCTCTGTGTGGCCCGGCAACACTCCTGGGTTGGGGGCTGCCCCAGGGGACAGAGCACGCACGCACACACACACACACACGCACACGGACACGGACACACGGCGAGTACCCTAAGCTGCAGAGAAGCTGACGGAGCTCAGCAGGGAGGCTCTCAGGGCTTGGCATTGCTCTGGGGAGCAGAAAGAGGGCCGGGGGGCTGGAGGGCAGGCAGCCCTGCCAGCTGGAGCTGACGTGTGCCCACACTCGCAAGAGGATGCCCGGCGTTGCTGTGCGTATGTGCGATTTCAGCTGCGAATCTCCCGTAGTGTCTTCACAAAAGAGAGAACATAATCTGATTTTTGCTGTGGGATTTAGGGGGAGAGTGGGTAATGTTCAACAGGTTTGCAGCACTCACACACACACAAAAAAAAAGATATGTGTGTTGGGACATGTGTCCAGCCTTGGGAAAAGCATGACGAATCTTAGCAGTTACGGAAAGGGCACAGGTGCCTATTTCCTAAATATCCCTCTAGCCCAAAACAGGGCTGTCCTTCTGTCTCACATGCAAAAACCATGCTGGTTTCTTTCTGCGACTCTCCTGACAGGAGCTGGTGACCTGACTGGTGATGCTATGGGCTATGTGACAGGCGTGCTGGCCGTGCTGATACACGCTGCCTACCTGGTGCTCATTCAGAAGACCAGTGTAGACAGTGAATACGGACCCCTGACAGCTCAGTATGCCATCGCTGTTTCAGCCACCCCTTTTCTCATCATCTGCTCCTTTGCCAGCATGGATTCCATCAACGTCTGGTCCTTCCCGGGGTGGAAGGACCCTGCCATGGTATGCATCTTTATCGCTTGCGTCCTGATTAGCTGTGCCATGAACTTTACCACCCTTCACTGCACTTACATTAACTCAGCTGTGACCACCAGCTTCGTAGGGGTGGTGAAGAGCATAGCAACCATCACAGTGGGCATGGTGGCATTCAATGATGTGGAGCCCACAAAGTTATTTATAGCCGGTGTTGTGGTCAACACCTTGGGGTCTATCATTTACTGCGTGGCCAAGTACATTGAGACCAGGCGGCAGGGCAATTACGAGGACCTGGAGAAAGAAGCTGGAGAAGAGGAGGGGAAAAGGCAGGCTGGGGACCAAGCACTGTTTGCGATGGAGGCAATTACCCAGGAGAAGGGGCCTGAGGAAGCAGCAGTGGAAGCATCAGCCACGGGGGACAGCCAGGTCAGAGAGGAAGAGAAGGACGGTGCTGAGAAACCTGCCAAGGGACCGGCAGTCCAGGGAAAAGCCACTGGCTCACAAGAAGTGAACAGGAGCTCGCTGAAGGATGCCTATCTTGGAGTATGGAGGTTGGTGAGGGGTGCTAATTATATAAAGAAGGATTATTTGATAGAGAATGAAGAGCTACCAAACCCTTAAAAAACAGGTTTGAAAACTGCTTGCTTGAGGACAGACACCTGGTTCTCTGTACAGGGGGAAAGGCAGAGCATACATTTCCACATCAATGCTGACAAATCCAAATCATGTAGGATGACTTTACCTCATTGTCAAAAAGCAAAAGGTCAGAGTCTGCTCATGCTTTGGGCTTGCTTTCAGCTGCTTTCAGTACATCAGTTTAGACCCACCACAGGTAAAGGTGCCGAGTCCTCTGCTGTGGACACAGAGAGAGTTGGGTAATGGGAGGTCACGGGGTGCTTGCCTAGCAGCCTGGGCTACGAGGGACATCAGTACCACTGAGTCAGTTGGCAGTGCCAGTGACACGGTGGTGGCCTGTAACTTAGTTTGTGTCTGGAGCCTTGTGACTTTAACACCGTTCGGAGGCTCTGTTGATGCACTGCCGTATCTGTATCCATCCAATTATAGGTATGCTATATAAATATATTCCTACAATATATAAGCTCCTATTAACTGTACTTTCATGTGCTCCTCTGTGTCAGTACAATTGCAACGGGGCTAGAGGTTGTGCCACTTCAATTATATTGGTGTACGCTCACCCTCTTAACTGAAGAATTGAAACTCTCCCTGATTCTGTGGCCAGGCTGGGCCTTGGACCTGGCTTACATTGGGTGGTTTGTGTCTTCAGCACAAGTACTTTTGTCTTGCAGTGGTGCACATGAGAGCAGAACCAGATCTGAACCTTTGAGAAGCTTTGGTTAGCAAAAGAAGGATGTTTTTCTATGAGCTTTAACTACATGTAGCATTGGGAATATTAGCTTGACCCAAATAAAAGAGTTTGGAAATGTTGATATGTATGGATTTGGGAGGGCTATAAAAAAATTAGGGAGAAAGTGTGTGCCTTGTGCTATCCCCTCCTTGTACCCTAAAGTTGCGTGAATCAGAGCCTGGGCTGGAACCTAGGTGTCCTCTCCATCTTCCTCTCTCAGAAGTACAGGCTGATAGCAGAACTGGGGACACCATCTTGCCAGGGTTCCCAGGGGTGCTTTTGCAGGACAGGTTTGCTATATCCTGGCAACGTGTTAGGACATGGCTTTGTGCCTATCAGCCCTCGCTGGCCCCCCGCTGGGGTGTCCAGTGGAAGAAAGTGCAGGCAGGCAGGCAGGGAGCTGCAGCGCACTCCGGCAGATTCTACGGCCGAGCGCTCCCGGGCTGGGATGCTCGGTGCGCTCGGCGCCGAGGCGTCCGTGGCTTTGGTGGAAGCTGCTCCCCTGTGCCCAGACTGTCCCCACAGGCTGCGAGGGTCAGAGCTGCCTTGCCACCGCGGCCGCTCCAGCGCTTCTGTGGGAAGTGGGAAGCATGTCCTCCGGCAGGGCCTCTACTGAACATGCTAATATTTTGTACCACATACGTTTAACAGGAAAGACTAGGAAAGCAAATGTTTGAGTATTTCTTAGCCTGCAGATACCCTTTCGGTGGGTGGGGGTCCTCGGGTCAAGCCTTTGCTGAGAGCTAGGCAGTGAAGAGATTTGGCTCTGAGTCTCCCTCATCCCAAAAGGGTGCCCCAGCCATCAGGCCATCTTGACCACAGGCTGAAACAAGTTGTTATCATCTCCTGAAAAAATGAACCAAGTTGTTTATTGTTGTTGTTGTTATTATTATTAGTTATTAAGCCACGAAACTGAAAATCAGTTATTCCCACAGCCCTCATTAAGCCTAGCCCAATGCCTTCTCAAGCCAAGGAGGCAGCATTAGCCTCGCAGCGCGTTCGGCACTGCAATCCGAAACGAGCAATTTACCCAGTGGGGAATATTGGCAAAACTGATCTCTGAGGGAGCTTTAGAGTCATGTCAATAAATGCAAGCAGAGGCGTCAGGGGCGACAGTATGTTTTCTGAGTGAGTGCAGAAGTTGGGTGACCTGGCATCACCCAGCAATTTTGAAAGAGACAGCTATAAAGACATTGAGGCTAAAAGCCTGGAGCTGCTGAGCTGGGGCATGGGGCATTGAAATCTGTACATCACACGTTATGTATAGCTCGTGAGTATCAAGAGATTCTGGCTATATGCCGAATACAATGTTTACTTTCTGCTCAAGGTCCATACAGCATCTTTTGCAAAAAAAGCACTATTGATTGTTTGTAGGCTAATATAATAGGGTTTTTGTTAGTTTTTCAAATGCATCCTAAAGCTGTTTGTGCCTATGACTTACAGTTTCTGTATTACTGAACTCGTTACGATATTGAACTGCATTGTAATCGTACAGATGGCTGAAGAGAAACCCACATTTCTGATCTGTCCTCACTGTGGTCAGTGTTTTCTGTCCACAAGGAATGTGGATCTTTTTACCACCTGGATGCCAGTCTTAGATCCCATAGTGTACACTCTGTGTTTGGCACGTGCTGTGGAAGGCTCTCCCCTTGGACTCTTGTTGCAGGACTTTTTCCTGGGAGAGTTCAATGTTTTGCCGCTTACTGTTGTTGAAGTATTAGTAGAAACTTGCGGAAATTCAAACAGTTTTGACTGTTAAAAAAGCTGCTGTTACAATGTTGTACATTTGCATGTATAGTTGAAATGTGATTATATTGTATTCTGTTTATACCTGTAAATTCCCCTAAATTAAAATGGGAGTTTGGCAAATGCAATCCACTTTTTCAGTAAAAGAGACTGTCGCACAATAAAATAAAAATATTGCCTCGTGCGGAGGTATTTTAGTAGCATCAGCGGAAGATTACAGAACGAGGAGTGGGAATAAAATGCACTGCTTTCCAAAAGCCTTCTGGTTTTCTTATTGTTGCTACTCTGGGGTGCTCATTTTTGGTTCATTTATAGTTATTCTTGTGCTTTTATACCATCCAAGTTTCCTCAGCATGTGACTGCACACTATAAATACTGTCATGGACAGAGGGCCTGAGGATAGACAAAGGAACACAAGAATCTGAAGTGGCCAAGTCCTCTGTACCCCTTGAAGTATCTGTGGTTCTCAGCAGTGATTTCTTTGGTTACATATTTAAGATGGTTTAATGTTGCTAGTGTAACTGCTGTAACTTCAGAATACATACAAATAAGATGATGCTCATTATTAATATTTATAAAATCACTGCATTATTAAAGGACTTAATATTGATTTTATTTTACAATGTTAAGTATTTGTATTACCAGCTGTCTCCCATGGCAGTCCTAGGAGATGACTTAAGCATTAATTTTTACCTGTTTGCTTCAGATGAAATATATATAACATGCCCGTGGCTGAAACTGGGTTGGTGATTATTGCAGAATTCATCTTAGAGCTCCGCACAAATGTGCCTGCAGGACAGTTTAGAGAAAGAAACTGTCCTTCTTCCAGGATAATGAATGAACCTGATGCACAATGACTGCTTTGAGAATAAACATTAATTTCAGTGTCAACACATCATTGAGCAACACCTGCTCTAGCACTACTGTATCGCACGTACATGCACACACACGCACACAAATACACACGCAACAGGAAAGTGACAGCCACACTAGCTATCTTTTCTAAAATATATTCTCTTCTCAAAGAAATTAAAGAGAGGCCAGAGTATTTGGAGGCAGGGACAGTTAACATTTCTAAGGATAAGTAAAAAATTTGCATACATCACTG
Source organism: Buteo buteo (assembly GCF_964188355.1). NCBI lineage: Eukaryota > Metazoa > Chordata > Aves > Accipitriformes > Accipitridae > Buteo > Buteo buteo. The sequence continues at coordinate 25,740,370 of NC_134179.1, forward strand.
ACGAACTGATCCTGCATTTACTATCACTTCCTACCAAAAAACAGGTGAGAGTGAAAGAAATTTTACAGTTTATTAAGCAATACTCCACAGCCCTGTGTGTGTCAGGGGACAGTTTACTGCCAGTGCTTAACAGCCTCCTGTAATTTGATTATGTCTGTTTGCTGCAGGCAAAGGCTTCAGAAGGCAGAAAGGTGCAAGCCCATCAGCTCTGGGCTCTATATTAACACTTGAACATTTTGCTGCTTGTCATGGTTAAGATTTAACACCACAGATTACCGTCTCCTTGCCCTCTCTGCCTGTGTCCTGTATAATTTCACATATCGCTTTGATGTTTCTTCGGTGTTTTTTTAACCTGAAGCCTTTAAGTGCAGTGCAGGCAATCAACTCTGCCTCTCAATTAGCTGCTATATTCATGCTTCAGTAGCTTGTTGGAGGTCATCAGGAAGCTTTTCACTTCACCCTCACTCCTGTCGGGAATTGATGAGCATGCACACGCGCTCAAAGCTTTCTCTTCCCTTGTTCCCGCTGTATTTCCTAAATCTTGTTTCCAGTGTCCAGCCTGAAAGCCCCTGCCAGTGGCGGAGGACTTGCCACAGAGGCTTCTGCCATATTCGTATTTTTTTCTTGTTTTCTAGAAGGGCAGGGAGGGGATGGACTAGCGGGATCTTGTATGTCCAGATTGCTTCTTGCTACCTTCGTGCACATTTCTGCACACCAGCTCCCTGCTTACCAGCTCCCTATATAGCTCAGCCATGGCTGCATACCAGCTTCTTGTGGAGCGGGGCCAGGGCTGCGTACCAGTTTCCTGCGGAGCTGGGATGTGCGCAGGGTGGACGCAGGAGAGAAGGCCCTCGCTGCCAGCCAGCCAGTACCGAAATCTCCCAGTCGTGCCCGCCTCTGTGGATATTTATTATACACGTAAAACCAGAAGGAGATTTTTTCACAGTAAGAGCATTTTGAGTAATAAACCTATAAACCTGAGAAGAGGTTGCCATCATTATTGCTGATGAGCCAGGCTCATTTTTATTATAGGTGGAGACTAGGAAAGCCAGCCACACTTTAGGGCTAGACGTTGTGTTTGAATAGGAGAAAAGAAAGCCTGGGAAGAGAGCATGAAAACCCTGGTCGAAGAGGTACATGGAATTCGGATTAGGACGGATGGGGAAAATATGAGAGTTTGCAGAAAAGCAAAATGCTTCAGTTCGGATCTCTCTCGCACACCCACATCCCTGGGGAGCTGGAAGCCAGCCCCTCCACCAAATTTCAGCTTGTCACTGTTCTTACAAGGAAAGCAATAGTGACAGCGTCAGAAACCCGGGGCCAAACAGTGTGGTGAATTTGCAGTGAATGCACTTGAATTTGGGGCCCTGGAAGAGTGATACACATGAGGAGAGAGGCAGAGTGAATGACCTGGCTGGGGAGAGGCAGGTAGATCTGCTGTTTCTATTTTCTTACTGGACATAGGTAAAAAATTCTGCTCTGGGCACGTTAATTTTGTTGATAAGTTTGTTCTTTATCAAATCAAAGCACTGGCAGTACTGTTCTCAAAATTACACCTTTTTTTTTTATTAGGTGCTATTGATTTTGTTCCTGACAAAACGAGTTCAACAATTCTTTAACAGAATTCAGGATTTCTCTGATAAAAAGCACTAACTGCTAAGATCACAGACTGTTTTTTGCCTAACATGGGAGGGGGTCAAATGAGAGAGAGTAAAGAGCTGGAACTGGTCATGGTAGTAAACCAGTCAGGTTTACCGGCTGCTGTAAATACTGAGTATCATCAGTAAAAAAAACCAGCTACAGGCTGCTGTCTATATCACCGTTACTCCTTGCATCTTGATTTGGCTTAATTCTCTTAGGTGAATTTTTGGTTTTCAGAGTATCTCTGCAAATCTGTCCTTGTAGTCTATCCAATTCCAAACTGTGTATGCTTGATTAAAAGGTAAAATACAGATCTTCTCTTCTGATGACCTCACCATGAGCCCACCCGGGCTCTGAAGGGGAAAGAGGTTTCCTGTGTCAGTGCGCCTTCTTGGGTGAGTTCAGCGGCACAGAAAATGTCCAACAACGTATGTTACGACAAGCATACAAAAATCAGCTAAATATGTCCTTATCACAATTTTGCAGGGAAAAAAAATTGCATTTCCCTCAAGCATAGTGGCTGACAGGCCACTGGATCTGAACATCTGTTGAACACTAGAAGGCTGATACACACAACACAGCCAACAGTGCACAGTCACACGATTTTGGCCCTGGGAGTTAAGATATTTTCTAAAACAAAAGAGACCAGGATGCATTCCTCCAAAAAGGAATCTCTGCTAGGTCAGCAGCACATTTCAAGGATTCCTGAGACAGGGTTGGACTTTCAAAATTGCTCAACTTTTTTTTTTTTTTTTTAAATTAATAACAGTTAAGCATGAGCAGAATGGTCTGTAATATCTGCTCATGTTCTCGGGTGCCTTCTGGGTGCTGAACTCTTCTGAATCACTTGAATGTTGCAGTGGCTTGATCAAAACAGGGCTAATCATGCTGTAACCAGCTCTGTCTTCCAATACAACCAGTGCTGTTTCCTTTTCCATTTAGAACTTAACCATGATTAAGTATACTTAGATACTCATAAAGGTCCTTAATAGAATCAACTGCTCCAAGTATTCAACACTACATTTCAAGAGAGATACTAAGCAATAGCTAGCTACTGAAGAGTAGTCGTGGTTTCATGTGCATGTGTCACATGAAATTTGTTCTCTCTGGTTTATCTTGTTTTCCTTTAAAACATGCAAGATGAGAATGACAGCCAGAACTGGCTTTTTGACAGAGGATTTTGCAGGAAGAGTTCTAGTTATTTGTTTTCCAAGCTTTAGAGTTTCCCCAGTTTTACCTACTTCAGTGCCTTTCCTCAAAACTTGCAAATTTGGGTCTTGACTGAGATTTGGTGTCAGTTTGACACCGCTCTTTTCTTATTCTCTTTCTGCAAACTTCACCTCTGCCTGTCCACCAGTTGCTGGTCAGGTAGGGCACAGCACGGTCCTGGGCCTGGCACGCACCCTGTGAGCCCTCTTCAGGGAAATCAAAGCTGCAGCCAGCAGACAAAAAGCATCAGATCCCACACGCTTTGACAAAGACAAGGACACGCTGTTCTGTGGTTGAGCTTCATTACTGATTTATACTCATCGTGAACAAGCACAGTGAGTAAGGCCTTCAGCATCAAGGAAGCTTCACTGCAGCCCTGCATTTAAAGCAGGGGTTGAAAGTGGAGATTATTTTTTGGTGGGGCTCCTCTAGGTGCATTGCATAGATCCAACGTGCTGGCCCATACATTGGTGAACCTTGAAGACCTGGGCTGCCGTGTGAACGCAGATTCCTAGGTGGCAATATAGAGCAGTCACTGCAACACCTTCCCGATTGTCATTGCGGATGCTCTCATGCGGTAGTCTTTGCTTTTGTACCAAAACATTTAAGCATAGGTTTATTTTGTGCCTTGACCAAGCCTTCATTCAGTAGGACATGAATGTAAATGAAAGCCTTTTGCTGCATTAGGGTCTCAGTAGTGGCTGGTGTTTCACCTCCCCAGCCCAAGGAGAGGGTTAGAAGTGGGGTTTGGGATTACTTCTCTATCCCACCGAGCAGAGGTCTGTGCTTGAGGAGCTAACGCTCACAATTCCAGCAAAGCAACGTCAGGGAAGCCCCCCCACCCCCAAATCTATTTACTCACATTGCTGCAGCAGGACAACCGATGATAAACACACCTGCTGCAGGAGAAGGGAGTTTTTGCCGGCTCAGCATGTGCCATTGGGTTGGGTGGCACAGCCGTGCCACTGGGGAAGGGCCACCAGCCGCCGGGGCTGTGCCCTCGACCAAGCACAGCTGTAACTGCAGAGGCTTCGGAGAGCAGCTCTTGCCACTAATGCTGCATGGGTGAGCGGCCTCCTGGGGGGTCGGGGGCTTGCCCCTTTCCCAAAGCACCTCAGAGGGAGCTGGCACACCGCAGCTCACTCGGCCCCCTCCCTGCAAAGGGTAACAGGTCAGCTCAGGCGGTCAGTGGCATCGCGGCGAGGGAGGGGAATGGTACAAATTTTACCTGTGCAATCCAGGCAGGCTATTACCAGAGCAGAAATGGTTCCTTTTTTACTTTTTTTTCTCCCAGTCACAGATCCCTCTATATTTCTGGAAGGAAAAATTCAAATCTGCTAACAGGTTTTTTCAGAAGAGAAGATTTATTTAAGAAGCAAGTTCCCGCAGGCAATACAGCGCTGAGCTTGCAAAATAATTCAGTGTATGGAATGGATTAGGTTGGTGGCTGCCTTATTTTCATTGCCTCCGAAGTGGCTGGGAAAACGAAGATGTAAAGGTAAGGACTGTAACAAAGAATGAGCTCTGTAAAGCGGCTCTGCTACAGCAAATCTTCAAACCTGTTTGAGAATGTCAGGGATTTAGCATTATTCTTGAGCTGACTTGACAAACAAATCTGGCATCTTTACAGTTGAGCCTTAGAATAAAAAATGCCATAAATTCAATGTCCTGCAAGATAAGGAGTAGCCAGCTGATTCCCAGGGTGCAGGTGGCACTGATATGCCCTTGCTATCAGTGCACTCTGCTGCGATGAGATATCTAATTTAGGTAAGTGCATTTCCAGCATTAGGGTGCATGAAGTCTGACTGTGGGTGGCTGCCAGTAGAGACACACAAGATCAATTTTTTTTTGCAGATGCACACAGAAAACTGCTCTCATTTTAACTAAAATGCTAAGCTTGAGTAATAATATAAAAGTATTATAAGCTATCAAGAAAGAAGGAAAGCCAAAAGAAGCAAAAAACCTGGAGCCCCACGGACACATTTCCAAAGATTTACAGTGCTGTTGCTCTGCATTTTTCAGTCAGAATAATGAGTAAACATCTGAGTACTAACGAGATGGACATAGCTAATTTGGATAATTTTAAATCCAGTGTCACTATCTGATCCAGATGTAGGTGCAGGGAACCATAAGGTGCTTCAGCAGGAGCTACCTGGCTCTGAGTCATCCCCAGCCACATATTTTATGTGACAATGCCTAAACTGGCATTCACATTGCAGTATTGCCAGATAAAAAAGAAAGCCAGAAGTGTTGATTTTTTTTTGGACCACAGCCTTCAGGCTAATTTAGTAATCTTTGTTTCTGCTAACTTGCGTTCTTAAAGACTGGTGAGGATTTGGGTGAACTGCTCTATTCGCTTTTGGTCCATCTGATATGTGAGATAAAGATTAGATGATCCACCAAAGCTGACATTTTTGCTACACCAGTTGTGACAGGAGCTGCTGTATTCCAGGACTAGTGCGTACGTTTAAATAAAGTCCATTAGACTTGGACTATAGCTGGGTCTTTCCTTGCTGGCCTCTTTTCAACTGTGAACAGAATTGCAGTCCCTCTGAAATTGTGCTGTCACTTGCTTTTGCAAGAGGAGGCATGAGTATTTGGGAGTTTCATCCATTGATTTGTTCTGTGGGTTAATTCTGTAGATTTGGTGAGATCAATGTGCTTCAGAAAAAGTAAAGAGCCTGTTCTCTTCTGCTACACTGGCACAGTCCCATAATGCCCATGAAATTGATTGGGAAGAAGTTGGTTCAGGACAAATAGGTCCACCATGAGCTGTAAGCATCTCTCCCAGCCAGGAAACCATGCACGTAAAGCTGCAGACTTCTCTGCTGTGGCAGCAGAGAGGAGCAGAAAAAACCTCCTGTGAGGGGAATGTGATTTGGTGTACCTGCCACAGGGGCTGCTGAGGTGCTGCTCAGGATTTTTGCCTTGTTACAATTTCCCATGTTGTGCAGCAGTTCCCCGCGGGCATCGTCTACCTGCATTTAGGGATATTGGAGGCCTTTTTACTGACTATTTTTTCTCTTGGTGCTACACAGTTTTCTGTCATTAGTTAAGGTTTTCACCCTACTCCCTGTGTCCAACCACGAACTCTATGCTGGGAGATACCTGCCTCTTGAGTTCAGATGCAATCTACAAGCTGTGGATCTGCTACTTGACAAAATTCAGGGGAAGAATGTCTGATGCAGGAAATGGGGAGCAGATGAACTCAGTGGGGGCTAAAAACTTCCTCCATCAATGGCAAATCCACTTGAAGAGATAACTGCCGTTCTCCTCCTTCCAACCACCCATTGACAGGGTCCCCATCTCAGTCGCAGGCTTCCTTGTAGCAGGTCCTGCATAAACAGTGTATGGGGTTGGGGGACCGAAACCTTCACTGCGTGGTGGGGAGAGAAAAACTGTAACTTTAAAAAAAAATTCTTAAGTTTTAATTTTTTTTTTTAATTAAATATTTACTAAAATGAGCAATTGCTTATGCACTAGAATTAGCTTCCCTATTTGTACTGCAGCTATGCCTAGACATCCTGATGTGTCTCTACCGTGCTACATACACTCTGTGAATTCCTGGACAGTGTTAGACACTGGTAGAAGCAATGTGAGCATTAGACCCTGAGCTGCAACCAACCTGAACTGGTCAGCTTTCCACATTATCATCTGACACACCACCTAGCTACACATTTAACTGTTCTGTCTGTTACCACTCCTGCATGGTGATCAACAACAAATAAAACACACATCGGTAAAAGGATGCAGAAAGGAGCTGTCCTGCATTGGCAGGAGGAAGATGATGATCACATTTCTGTACTTCTAGAAATGTTTGTGATTACAGAAACTACAGAAATCTGTGATTCCTGTTAGACCTTAGATTAGTAAAGCTGTCCTGCATTAGCAACAAGCCAAGTTCAGCAGACCATGGGTAGTGTGGTTTTGTACAATAGCATTTGCTTCAGTTATCCAAATGGTCCTTTGGGTGACTGCGTGTAGCTGTTAACTCTGTCTGAAACAGTGAGGGGATAAAACCACTAAATAATGCAATCCACAGACTGACTTTAAGGGCTTCTTCTTTTACTTGTCTAAACCCTGCTAAGAAAGTCCAGTGGTACAGAACTGTTCATTGGTTGAATTAATTTTGACTTGGTGGTTTGCAACCTTCAAAGTGAAGAATAAGACATGGGAAAGCTAACAGACTAAAGGCAGAGTGTTAATATTGGCATTAATTGGAATTAATTTGCTTTAAGTAGGAGCATCTCAAATTAAAATGACTTAGTTGAAGATCTGAAATGGTTAATCTTTAGTTTTGCTAATAGTTATATTCTTCTATTCTTTACTGCTCTGCTGCATTTCACACTGTCAAATCTTGGGCATGTCTTGCACCATTGGCCCTTCTGGTCATATCTACATTGCAAGTGGTGCAGAGAGATTGTGTCCATGTTATGTGACTAGTCAGTGCCATCAAGGGCAGACTGGCCTTGTCCACATTTGGCTCTGAGTTTTCTTTGCGTCTAATTGCCCTCAGGTATAACTTTCATTTTCATTGTGGCTTTTTTTCAAGTAGAATTAGCTGATATAATGTGAGGACTGTGCTGTAGCTCTGGGCTAAAAACAAATAGAAATGGTTAATAAATGTAGAAAACCACACATAGATCAGGAAGTCCTTTGAGATGGAAATGTGTTGAATCTGGGAGAGTATTCAGAGGATGTACCATGCACAGCCTCCTGTTCTCATCCTGGGCACCTGCTTATGGTGTTGCTGAGGATGGAATACCAGGGAAGCTGTACCTTTGGTTTGACCCAGTATGGCCATTTATACATTTTCTCTAACACCTTCTCTAGGAAGAAAACCTGTAAAGGTTTCCTCAAGATACCCCCCATCTTCAAGGATCTTAGAAAACCTGTCCTTCAGCAATGTACTTACTCCCTTCTGCCCCCAATCCTTATTTTAACAACTGTGCTTACCTGCTGTTAATTTATTTGTTGCACTCTCTGGCTTGGTTTTTATCCTCTGCTGTGCCAAAATAGTGACTCAGCACAGTTAGAAGTAAAGAAAGATCCTTGCAAAGGGCATTGAGTTCCGATGAAAAAGTTCACCAGCACTAATTTGCCTTCGAGTGTAAGCCCTGCTGGAATCCCCCACCTCCTCAGCTATTAAACACCACAGTAATCACAGACAGACATATAATATTTATAATTATGGTGGGCAGTGCCTGCTTATACTGTGTTCCTAAGAGAATATCCTGTAAGTGAATGATGTACCTGCTCCAACCCCCTCAAGGAGCTACTAGACAATCCCCAGTTTACAAGCACAACATGCAGCTGTGTCAATAGATAGTCATCAAAACCTCCATTTTACTACTTCCACCCATCATGTCTACAAAACACTTAATTGGAATCGGGCTGGTGACTTGTTGTGCAACACTGAGCAGTGGCGTGCAGCTGTAGGAGGTAATGGTCTTGTATGCTTCCCGTTTGTTGTGTTGTCCTGGTTTCGGCTAGAATAAAGTTAGTTTTCTTCTTAGTAGCTGATAAAGTGCTGTGTTTTGGATTTAGGATGAGAATAATGTTGAGAGCACACTGATGTTGCAGTTGTTGCTAAGGAGTGTTTATACTTAATCAAGGACTTTTCAGCTTCTCCTGCTGCCCTGCCAGCGGAGGCTGGGAGTGCACAAGAAGCTGGGAGGGGACACAGGCAGGACAGCTGACCCGAACGAGCCAGAGGGGTATTCCATGCCATATCATCTCATGCCCAGTATATAAACTGGGGGGAGCTGGCCAGGGGACACCATGGCTCAGGGAATGGCTGGGTGCTGAGCAATTGTATTGCGTATCACAATTGTATTGTTTTGTGTATCCTATTATTACTATTTTCCCATTATTTCCCCTTCCTCTCTATTAAACTGTCTTCATCTCAACTCAGAAGTTTTGCTTTCTTTTCCCCAATTGTCTCCCCCATCCCACTGGGCAGGGGAAAGTGAGAGAGCAGCTACGTGGTGCTTAATTGTCGGCTGGGCTTAAACCATGACATGTATCCACCATTTGTTTTCTGCTCCCACAACCTTTGCAGGCACCAGCACTTTGCATTGCAGGATGGAAGAAATGTGCTAGGGCTTCAGGGTACTTTGTGACACAGAGAATACTCAAAAGTTGCTCAAAATCATGACCTATACGATGGACGTAGCTGGATCTTATGTGTGGCAGCAGAGGACAGTTTTAAAACAGCAAAATCCTATAGCAAATTTTATATACATGAGCTTTTAACGACAGTACAGCCCAGAGCCAGATGCCTCCAATACTCTGTAAGTCCTGATGCCCAGACTTGTGAAGACCTAGTCAACAGAGAAGAACCTTGATCTAACCAGGCTTAAGGCTGTACTAAATCAAAACTTCCCTCATTGTCATTCTGCTCTGGTTTTCCCTAGTGATGAGCCTACACTTGTTGACTCAAGGGTAGTTTGGTCTCCAGTAAGACACACATAGGCCAGTACCAACCTTACAAGTACTGCGTTCTCAGAAATTTCCCAGCTAGTGAGGCCTGTCTGCTGACCAAGTAGCAGAAAACGTGTATGTATGTGCCATGGGCTGCAGATGAATGTTCAGGCATCAAATTTATGCTGTGTGTGCTCAGCCCAGGAGTATGTCATCCAGACGAGCAACGGCCGTGTGTGTGTGTGTGTGTGTGTGTGCATGCAGAAGGTAAGTGGAGGCATGGCTCTAGATTGAAAGATATTCCTGGGCTCTGCAGTCAACCACGGCTGACTGAAATCTGTAACTGCATCTCTAAAATAATCCCAGGAGTGCAATAGTAAAATGCTTCCATTGATTTTTATATTTAACATTTTAATTTGAAGACTAACACTTGATCTGATTTGAAATGACTGAATTCAATGACAATTTGATTCACATGGCTGGAAGATCGGTTAAAGCACTAAAAGCTGAACACATGCAAGGCTGAACTTTCCAAAGGCACAAAACAAACAGTGGTACAAAGACATGTGGCCACGGATCGCAAAACCTGATTTTAATTGCTCTTCCCCCTGTGGAGCTCTCTATCCCTACATCAAGGTGACCAGCCCCTCCCAGGGGCCAAAGGTGTGTGTATATATATATATATATATATATAAAAACACACATATATATATATATAAACACACACACATATATATATATATATATACTGAGCAGACAAGGTGCAGGCTTTCCTGAACTCTGTGTGGTCAACAGGGCTGCAAAAAAGCAGGATGGGTGCAGCCATGTGTTACACCTAAGGTTTGATCTCAGGAGCTGAACCCTGCACCCTCTGGCTGTGCCAGCCAGCTCTGAGCTCAACAGTTGTCTCCTGTGCCTTGGAGCGAGCTGAGACAGTCACAGTCACCATGGTAATTTTCTAACTGCTGCGGCAAGGAGACCAAAGCCCACCCAAGAAAGTGCCAGCCATGCTCCTTTGGTGCAGAATTGTAGGGTGTTTCAGTAGCTGAGTAGGTACCTGTTCCCACTGGGACTCTTTGTTCTGGAGCCAAGGATCTCAGCTGGTTCAGCTCCTCACCTCTCTGTGTCTGCCCAAAATAAATATGCTACTACAGTGCTCACTAAAGAGTGAGGTGATGGGGGGACCTGGTCTGGGTCTTACTAGCAGTGATTGGATATAGAGGTGGAAACTGGTAGTAGGACTGAAGTGCTGTAGGTGGTTGGTGGTCTGACTGAAGTGGCTTTGTGTTTGGCCAGTGGCAGGAGATTCAGATTCAATGACTATGGACTTCAGAGACAGGCAGCAGCTGAGCAGTATTTCTGTAAACACCTGGACATATGTGTGTGTGTGTTTCTCTTTGGGCATGTAGCTTTCATTTTTTCCTTGTGCTTTTGCAGTAAATGCACACAGGTTTAATTTTGTAAAGTAAGTGACACAACATCAAGTGGATTATACCAACTTCATGCAGTGGAAGGACTCAGGAATAATTCAATCTTGTGGACTGATAATATTTAGAATTTGCACCCCAGAAGTGTCTGGAGGACACAGACAAAATCAGGTCCCTATTGTGTTAGGCTCTGCTTATACAAGGGATGGTCTCTGCCCAAAGACTTTGCAATCAAAATGAAATGTTGAGTGATCCTTTGCAATTGTGTGTGCTACTGGAAGATAAAACTGCATCAAGAGCATAATAAAATTGCTCACAGTTCACAAACCTGTCAGGGCAGACAGATAGTATTGCCTCATCTAATATGGGTTTCCATCAGTGGGTAATCTCTTATTAGTAAAATACATTATGCAATATTCCTTAACAATTCATAATAGCTTGTATATGAAGAGAGGAAGATGAAGTAATGAAGAAAGCTCAAAGGTGTAGAAGTGAGATAAAGAAGGTGCAGCAAGTCCTCCTGTAGAGCAGCTGCCCAGAGGCTCTTTTCCTCTTTACAGAAAAGTCCTCTGAGCCCACGGTGTATTGTTCACAGTGAAAGGCTCAGCCGAGCTGTCATTTGGGATCATACTGTCTGGTGTTCTGTAGCAGTGAGCTGAGCTTATATAATGCAGACGGAAAATGTTGCTGCTACCTCTGACAACACCTTTCACTCTTCGGTAGAAGAAAAAAAATCTGCCTCTGACTGTAAACCCAAGTGTGAGAGACTGAAGGAGTTGTTAATGCCTCAAACATTGTGGTGGGGCGAGTTCTGCTTAAGGACTAACTCTGCAGAATGACGAATTCTGCCTAGCAAGGAACCCCAGGTGAGAAGCAGCCCAACAGGAGGGGGAGGGCGTGCAGGAAGGTGCACAGCTCCCTGTTCTGGTGTGCTGAGCTGGGCAGCTCACCATGCATGGCCAAAGATCACGTCTGCAGGGAAGGGGAAATTATTCCCCAAACGACCCCCAGGCCCATGGCCCAAAGGCTACCTAATTAGCCTAATGAGTTTGAGTGCCTGCCTGAAGGAGGGGCAAGGGTGATAAAAGGACACAAACTGAAGCCCCATATGCATAAGCCCCTTAGAACTGGACCCATCAGCTGACTGGAGCAAAGGTGGACCCAGGACTGGTGAGATCTTTCTCCTCTCTCTCCCCCCCGCCCCACCTTCTCTCTTGATTCTCTCTCTCTCTTTTCCCTTTTCCTTAATCCCTACACCTCGTCCCTTTAGACGTAAACTGCTGACCAAGTCTGGGACGGGGAGCAGATCCAGCCGCCCCCCGGATCCTCTCTGAGAAGGAGCCCAGAAAGCAAGGGGGTCTGCTCGGAACCTCCTGACCCAGCGGGAGGGCTCTCCTTATTGTCTTCCCTGAACTAATTCCCATATAAGCAAGGCCTGTAGTATATGTTTGGTGATGCATGGTTAGCACATACTACATTGTTTACTGACATAGTTCCATGCTAGTTTTGTTGTTGAGCATACCAATTTTGGTGGTGAGCATGCCAATTCTTGTTGTGAGCAAATAAAAATTGAGTTTTGTGAGTTAAAGGATCACTGGTGTTGTTTCACCTTAATTCTGGCCTGGGAATCAGCAAACCTGAGTCATCGTCCTAAGAAATTGGGATGTGACACCAAGTGAGACAGAGTAAAGTGTGGGGTTTTTTAACAGTTTCTTGCTTCAGAGAAATACTCCTGCCTGTTGGGTTACTGCTCACATAGACTTGGGCATGTATGAGAATCACTTACTTTAGAAGATAAATGGAGTGTGAGTGGTAAATAACTTTTCTTATGTGCTTCTTGTTTAGTTAATGGGAGTTTCACAGAAGACTGCAATGAGACCAGAGAGACCAATAATGAGTGGTGATTTGAAAAAAATCCTGCTGAATTTCATACTGTGATAAAAGATGTTTAATGCATTTCACTAGTAAGTATTAGTCTATGCTATACTTCTGTACTATGAATCTCATGTTTTGGAGGCTCTCTAGTAACTACATTTTGAAGATGGTATTTCTGTGATAACATAACAAAGAAAGAGCAGTTACAGGATGTTAGTCCTCATTAGCTATGCAATAATTACCAAATGGCAAACTTCAATCTTTAGATAGATCACCACGGGCACCGAGCAAACAAAAGAACCAAAACACCTTGCCAACAGTCATCTCCAGAGGCACTGCCTTGTGTAGCATTCCCTATGTTAGCAGGTCCGGGTTGGCAGTGTGATGTCTGACACGGGTTGGCACCCGTGCCTTCCCTGAGCCACTCGCAGGCCTGCATCCCTTCTCGGGGGGCAGAGGACTCCACCAGGGGAGGCAAAGGGAGCCTTGAAACCAGGCACTGCTGTTCCCCAAGCCTTCTGCAGGGCTTTGAAGTTCTTGTTCCTCCTCTGTAAAATGGGTTGTGATGCTCCTGGCTTGGTCCACTCTGGTGATTAGCATATGAGTTACTCTCAATAGCTCCTTATTCTTCCTGGGAAGATTATCTAAGGTATGGATTGCCTCAGGTGCAGAGACATCTGCGGTCACTCTGTGTTACAGCATGGGATTACTTGGACTGATTTACATGGGTGTAGCAGCATGTGAACAGAGCTGCACTGCTCCTGAGCTGCCCAACTAACACACACACGTCTGGCCCCAAAAGCCCTGGTGAGGAGGCTTTCTGTGCCTCTGTAATGTTTTATTTTGTCTGTCTTTTTTTTCTTTTTCTTTTTTTTAAATGAGGCTATCTACTATTCCTGATAACAGAGAGCATGCTATGGGACCTATAGAAGTAGCTACCCAGACATCTGTGATGGTGTACCTGCTGTCCTTGTCAGAGACAACTGCTTCTACAGCGGGGAACAACGTAGCCTCCAGAAGCAAGTGAAAATGGAAGCGAACACCATATGCTGTAGATAGAGAATGATGGGGTAGTGATCGTCAGAAAGTTGCAAAAGCGTAGGGAAAACCAAGTTTGTCTTCCCCAGAGACTCCCTATATAGCCCTCAGTTTGGGGCTGTCCATGAGAGAGGAAAAAAACCCTCAGTGGGGTCAGGCTTCAGCCTATTACTTCCCTGTCCTTAGAGCCAGAGGGTTTGGGGATTTGAAGTTTGGAGCTGGAGCTCTCACGGGAGGACTTGCATTTTGTGAGAGGCAGCAGACGGTTGCCCTGTGCCCGGGAAAGCAGCAGCATTGCCCCGTCACGGCTGAGCAGAGCAAATTCTTTTCTTTGGATCATGCTGTCACTTCTGTGTTGTGCAGCAAATGCAGCGCCTGGCTCCCTCATCCCTTCCCAAAGTAACAAGCATGGCAAAGGCTTGAAATATGTTGAACAGCAAGCAGCTCTTCCACTTAATCTGATATTTGCTGCAATACATTGCATTGCATTATAGTGTTGTGCTTCAGCCTCAGATTTTCCTACGACCTCTGCAGCTTTTCCAGTCTATGATCCTTCCTGAGTGTTTATGTGAAGCCACTTGTGATTTCTTGAACAATGTGTCTCTGCAAAAGAATAGGCTCCAACAAATCAGAAAAAGTTCTGCATTCTAAAAATAAAAAGAAATTTTAAAAGGGCTATAAAAAACTGAGTCATTGACTGGATCCGGATGATCTACATGAGAGAGAGAACAATATTCAATTTGTCTAAAAACCCAAGTTCTTCTCAAAAGGCGCTATAGAAAACTGTTCAGAGGCATAATGTAAATTAGAAAGCCACCAACATAGTTCATACTTGAATGAAACTAATTCACACAGGATGCAGCAAATACGGCATAACTACAGCACCACTATTATTTTTTTATACCACCAAAGCCTTTCTTTCCTTTGAAGATGGGTAATTGTAAGGAATACAGTACTTTTGACTTCCTATGTAGAATTATTCTCCCCATTATCTCTCTGTTGCACAGTGTATTATGATTAAAGCTGGCCTCCTGCCCCTTTGGTTGTTTTTCAGAGTCTGTCAGTGTTTCTGATGGGCTGAAGTTATGTTGCTGAAGAGTTTGTGTATGAACATAAGAGCATGCTATTTATCTTCAAAGAGAAAACCAATCGAGAAGTTGACAGATGTCAGTTATTTGGGTTTCTCTGAAAAAGGGATTGCTTTAATTTAAATAAATTCCAAAAAGTAAGTGAACCCAAAGCAAACCAGAAATTACTGGTATTATCTGTGCAGAATTGCTACCAGGTCCATATCCTCATTCTACCTATGGTGTTCATACCTTCTGAAAATCTGTGAATCTTAAGCCATTGATTCAAAGGAAGATCAGGTTGTTTACAGTGATCTGAAAGCGTTCCAGGGAGCCTGGGCAGTATCGGTTTTATCTTCCAGGGCAGTTGTCCTTCCAGGAACAGAGCCCCCATTTTCTAGCAGCTCCACAAGGAAAAAGATGCAAGCAGCATAATTTGCTTTTTCTGATGCTCTGGCACAGAAACTAAGAGGACTGTACTGTGGTTACATGCCCAAGTGCTAGTGCAAGGTGAACACTGTTTCCAGGCCTCAAATACACTTTTGTGGCATTGCTGTAGCAGAAGGGGGAAGCGCTTGTTGTAGAAGACGCATCCTTCCCGTCACTGCATGCGAGGCATTACTGCTTCCCTGGCTTCACAGCCTCATGCTCTCGTACTATGGTCTCCTCATTTTAAGAGTGGCAAGGCGTGGAGGGTTGCTGTCAGCACTTATTTTTGAGTATGATGGTAACAAAATGTTCCCACTCATTTTGAGGACTCGTGCCTGCATGTGACCATGCAGGAAACAAGGAGATGGTCCAGAATTTGCTTGAAACATATTCATTATAGACCACAGCCAAGAATGGGAACTTCACCCATATGTAATGTAAAAACTGAAGAACTGGAAGCAAAATTTGGCTTTGTCTGCACTATTATTTGATCTGGCTGAAATTTTATTCTATTCTAGCAGTATTTTTGATCCCACAGAAGGGTGATTGTGATTAGCCTCTCAGTGACTTCGTTGTGTCTCTGTTCCCTGGTTTATAAATATGAACCTATAACTGCTAAGGATATCTAGGGTCATTTTGGTCCAGTCTTTAATATAATCCCCTTCACTAATTTATGAAACTCTTAAAAATGGTCAGGTTTGGGCCCTTTGCTGCTATTGAAAGGCCTTTCCAGAGCTTTAACCCTCCAATAATGAGAAACTTTGTTCTTATTTCTAGCCTATTTTTTCTCTCTGTGATTACATGCTCCATTTCCAAATCATGGATAGCAATTTACAGTTTAGCATATCCATCCCCCTGGATGATTTTGGCTATGTCCCCCTACTCATCATGTTCTACATCATCTTCACTGGTAACAGCTGAAGCAAAGGCTTGCTACCATCCTGGGATTATCCCTGAGTTTATGCCTGGTTGTTCAAGTCCTTCTGCTCTCTCAAACTGTAATAGTATGGTGGGTTTTTTTTTCTTACATGGTTGCTATGAGTCCTGCTCTTCTTTGAGACAACTTTTGCTGTGGAATGTCTCTGTCTTCTGTGGTTCCTATTAGTTTGTTGAAAGAAAAAAATAATTTGTTGAAAATATTTCTTCAATGGCTGGAAATATGGGATGTGTGGAACTGGAGTATTTAAGTGGTGAAAAAGATAAATGGGTTCAGATTTGGCAACATCTGAGTCTTGGCAGGAGATATACTTCAATTATGTCTGAGCCTGACTGGGATCCAGAAATCTACACCCCCCACCCCCCCACCCCCCCCCAAATCTCCCTAACAGCTTTATCAATTTGTCTATTCTGAGAATATCTCATACACACTGACAAGTCTGGTCTCCCCACAAATTGTGTGCCGACTGCTGTGTTCTTCTACAGGACATCCAGAGGAGTCACCATTCTTTCCATTGTAGGTAGCATTTACATGAATGAATAAAATAGATAACCAGTACTGAGAGCAGAGACAAGAGTAGATGACTTCCCATTGCTAACAAGAAATGACACAGTTGCTTCCTCTTATATTCTTCAAGAGAGGTGTAAACTTTTCCTCCTTGAAAATGGTGTGCAGTGTTTAAATTGGTACAGATTTGTATCCGTCCTTGGGCAGAGGAAGAGGTTAAATTATGCGACTCACTTCCTGGGTGAGTGATCCAAGCTTTCAAATATACTGTTGATACCATTACCACCTAGTGATCCTTCTTAAGAGAAGACTGAGCCCTTCTTGCTTTGAATACCTATTTTCAGAAGGTGTTTCAGGGCTCAGGATACCAAGTGTAGGAGCCACCTTTACACCTAGCACAAGGTGCTGACATCCCAGAAAGGCCTGATATTTCCCCTTGCACATTCCTGTTTTGTGACTTGGCTTAGCGCCATAAGATGGGCTCTCTGCCTCGAGCACTGATTGCTCTGGTGCCTCGTGAGACACCTAACTGCCCCTATTCCTTAAATAGCAACTTTGGGCACCAAATCAGAGTTTGGAGTCCAGTCTGGTGCGGGTTCCTACACTCAAGATCTTTGTTGGATTTTGCTTTGCTCTCACTTTTTCTTAGGAAACTGAGAAATACAAATCTAAGAAATAATGAGAAAATAGTGAGAACTTACTGCATATGGAATTATTAAAAATTTCAGGCTACATCTCTGCTATCTGGAAAGAGGAAGACTGTGACAACCTTCAAAATGGAGAGGAACCTGGCAGGGAGCTTATAGACAGATAAAAAGGGCTTCGATATGTGTTCCCTTCTGGGAACCGGTCTCCCAGACCTGTGCACAAACACGCCAGGGGCTTCTCCTGAGAGAGGCTGAGAGAATCAGGGTTGTTCAGCCTGGAGAAGAGAAGGCTCTGGGGAGACCTTATTGCAGACTTTCAGTCCTTAAAGGGGCTTATAAGAAAGATGGGGACAGACTTTTTAGCAGGGCCTGTTGCAATAGGACAAGGGGTAATGGTTTTAAACTAAAAGAGGGTAGATTTAGACGAGATATAGGGAAGAAATTTTTTACAGTGAGGGTGGTGAACCACTGGCACAGGTTGCCCAGAGAGGTGGTAGGTGCCTCATCCCTGGAAACATTCAGGGTCAGGTTGGACGGGGCTCTGAGCAACATGATCTGGTTGAAGATGTCCCTGCTCATTGCAGGGGGTTGGACTAGATGACCTTTGAAGGTCCCTTCCACCCCAAACTGGTTTATGATTCTGTGATTCTATGATTTCTGTCTTTCTGTGTGTTCTTCAGCCAGCCTGTTGGTGAGAGTTGTTTGTGATTTAGGGCAGAGATGGTGGCGAGTAAAGGATGAGCTGCGTTTCACCTACTTCCCTTTCAAAAACCCTGCTGATGCAAGGACATTTGTCACAGATTCCTCTCTCTGAAAAGAATAAAGAGAAAAACAACCATGCTAAGGCTATTTCTAGCCTAGGCACACTCATGCAATTAGAACACCTGCCAAGGGGAGACTGTGTTTTGTTTCGCTTGGAGGATACACAGCAGAGCTGGCTTGAGCCGTACACTTGCCGAGCGGATACCCGAGCTGCCTTCACCGTTGGAGGGGGGAAGACCTAAGTGATGTGTATGTTTCTCTAGGGAGGTGTAAGTCCTAACTACAGTCTGTAGGGAGAGGTCCAGAGGTTAAGGAGTGTTAATCCCGGAGGAATAACCCCAAACCAGGCCCTGTAACACACAGGAGGACGGGTACCACCCCTGGCCCCGCCGCCACACCCAGGGTGGGGCAGGTGATAAAGGGAGGAGCTCCGGGGGCATTGGAGGAAATCCGTGTTTCGGGGTGAAATGGTCTTTCTTCTTTTTCTTCAAAATCCTTGTATCTTCAAAAAGTAAAGGAATAAGGAAGCTTATGGGTTTAAGTTCAAGGAAAAAGACTGTCCTGTGGCAAAGACTTGTCAACGGCAAACATTTTAGGTGCTGGAGGCTGTGGTTGTCTCTGCCAGGGCATCCTAAGCAAGCTAAATAGAAATAAATTTGGGATACGTGCTAAAATATCACCATAACTTTTCCAAATTTGATCAAGGATAACATTCTCTAAGTAGGCACCAAGTACTTGAGCAGAAAATACCTTGAAGCTTTTGCAGGTGTCTTTAAAAAAAAGACACAAAGGAAAGTCCTGATCATTTCCCACCCTCTGCGCAGGAGCTCTGCAAGCCCAGGATGGCGGGAGCCACCCTACAGGCATTTCTGAGTGCCACGTCTGAGGCCTGGAGGGGACAAACGGGCTTCAGGAGCCCAATGGGTTTCAGTGTGCTAAACCACTCCAAAATAACTGGCGCACACAAAGTGCTGCAATGGAAAAAGCTGCCGCCCCACCTAAAAGCTTGTTAACAGCCTGGCTTGCAGGGGTGCGGATCCCAAGGACAGTTTATTTACCTGTGCATTTAGAGAGGCAATTCCAGCTGCCACTTGCACTGGTTTAAAATTTCCCTTGAAGGGGGGGGAAGTGCTGACAAGCCTGGAGGCAGCTTCTCACCTAGGGACCAAAAATGAGAGGGGAAAAAGGTTTGCAAGGAGTTTGCGTGGTCATGTATGCCAGGTCTTGAAGGTGTTTGAGTCCAGGTGTGCATTAGATGTGTGTTCTGAGGATTTCAGGCTTTCCTATAAAACTGCTAATACGGCAGTAACCGAGTCCTGAAACTTTACAGAACCCTCAATCTGCACCTCTCCGTGTGCAGTGTCACACAGCAGACTTCTTCATAAAAAAACTCTTCAGGAAGTCCTGGGTGACATGACTTACCTTTACACCATGGGCAAGGTTTGTGGCTGAGTCTTTACTAGACTGACTAGCAGAATAGGGAAAAGTATAAAAGCTTGTGCGCAGAGAGTCCCTTCTTTCAGTCCCTTGGTGCTACTTGTTCTGCAAGTGCACATATAGTCCTGCTAGTTCTGAATTTATAGATACAAAGCAAAATGCATTTCAGAGATACTGGTGCCAAAGACATGTCTGTTTGGTGACTAGGACCATTAAAAGTACTGTTGTAGCAAGATGCTGGGCTAGCTAGTCTTGCAGAAAGGGTGTAGGTAGGAAAGGTGAGCTGTCTGTCCTGGGTCCGCAACCATGCTTCGAGCTGTGTTGCTTGGTGTGTGTCCCTGGAAGAGTTTCTAGCAGGTCTGGACTGCTTTTGGCTGGGATGGGGTTAATTTTCTTCACAGCAGCTGGTGTGGTGGTGTGTTTTGGATTTGTGGCCAAAACAAGGTTGATTGATAACACAGGGATATTTTAGTTCTTGCTGAACAGTGTCAAGGCCTTCTCTGTTTCATACCACACCCCCAGCAATTAGGCTGGGGGTACACAAGAGATTGGGAGGGGACACAGCCAGGACAGCTGACCCCAACTGACCAAAGGGATATTCCATACCAGATGACATCCTGCTCAGCAATAAGAGATCGGGGAAAGGAGGAGGAAGGGTGGACATTTGTGGTTATGGTGTTTGTCTTCCCAAGTAACCATTACACATGATGGAGCCCTGCTTTCCTAGAGATGGCTGAACACCTGCCAGCTGATGGGAACTAGTGAGTGAATTCCTTATTTTGCTTTGCTTGTGTGCACAGCTTTGCTTTCCCTATTAAACTGTCTTTATCTTGGCTCACAAGTTTTCTCACTTTTACTGTTCTCACTGCTCAGCAGCTGTCACATGGGAAGACTCAAGCATCCTTGGTTTCTTTAACACAAAAGCACTTGGATATCCTCCCTCCCTCTGACAAAGCGAGAGCTTTGGGAAGGTGGGGATCTCTCCTCATCCCGGGGCATTCACAGACCTGGAGCCAGGCTCTCAGGCACTGCCCTGGCCTCCCCACTCAGTAGCATGACACATCTGTGCCAAGCAGCTTTCATAGTTTAGAGAATGAATCAAAGGATTTCCCCTGCAGCTCCTGGTGTTTGTTATAAGAAGTAGCACTGTGTCTTGGCAGCCAAAATGCTCCTGTTTCCTTCAGTTCTGCTCCAGCTCAACAACAACTGCCGAAGGCAGAAACTGAGTCCCTGCATGTATTGCACTAGGCAGACCAAAGCTGAGAGAGGTTTGGGGAGCTTTCTAAATGATAAACACGGAGTAATAGAGGCAGAAATAGAAAACAGGAAGAAATAATTTGGTTTGCCTGAAGTCCTAGTGAGGTATGTTGCAAGCCTGAGGATTAAATGCTAAATCCCTGTGCTGGATCTGAACTGCTAACAGTTTTCCACCCCTAACTGAAGCTGCTTATCCATGTTGGTATTTCTACTGTGCTTGTTGCTATGAGATTTCTATTTTTAATAGATAAAATTCAGACTACCTAGTTCAAGTGCTTAGTTTAACTGAATTTCAACTGTCTACACTGGCTTTTGATGCTTCTTTACTACTAGGACCGCTGGAGAGGGCACTGGATCGTGGAGTAACAAGATTACCTTGGTGAGACTGCTAGGATGAGGTCCTTCCCAGCTAACTCAGTGTGGAGTCTCATGTACTCTCTTGCAGAAGAGACAAAAACAAGTAGTAATCAAATCAGACTGAAAGAAATCTAGCCATCTGCCCTGTGTCATGGTGACCAGAAGTTAGAAGATAAGCAAATTTACAAACCTGGTCTCAATGAGGTTGCTTGTTTTGGTCTTTATATATATTTTGTGGAAACTCTGATGGCCTCACTATAGCAGATAGATAGCTTTCTCATAAATGCTAATGAAGTTATGAGGAACATATCTGCCTTCTTACTAATGAAAAACATAACAGTCAAAAGCTAGGGAAAACAAGCACAACTGGCCCATCCACTTAATGGATTTTGATTATTGCCATTTACTGGAATATTTGGCTTTGGATCAGTGAGGAGCCTTGAAGACACGTTTCACCTCTGTCAGGCACTTAAAACACTAATTTTTAAGGGAGCCAGTAGTTACCTGACCTGATCGCTGCGCAAACTACAGATAATAGGTGGGATGGTTTTGCTTTTACAGGATGGACTTCAAAACAATCACAGGTATTAAGATGACACTTAGTAATGGGAGATTCTGCATTGCTGAATGCCACAGAAACGTCAGGAAATTAGCCGGTGTTAGAGAGTGCTCCAGGCATTCAGAACAAAATCTTCAGTTCCCATTTTCTATCTTCATTGTGTTTTCCATCAAACATAGGACTGAGCCCCCTTTCATGGAAGAAGATGGAGTTTCTCTTCCAAACACTCCAATCCTTGGTAGGAGAGAACAGCTCTCGAAGCAATCACTGAGGATCTCAGGTGCTGATCACGCTGCTTTTCAGACTCTCCAGCCCTGACAGAAGCAATGGTTTTCCCTCTCTCTCATTTTCATGTGGTGTTGAGAGGGAAGCTAGCAATTTGGCAATGGCTTCTACATGTCCTGCTTGCGTGGTCGGCCAGGATGCACGCTGGGTCTGAGAGAGGCACTAAAATGTCACGATTTTGCTGAGATTTCCTTTGAGGTCAACTAGGAAAGGAAAATGGGTGTTAACCTTAACAGACTTGAGGAAACATGGCATGGCACAAACAACAGGGTAAAACTTCTACTGCTATAATAATGTACCACTGCCAGGAGAATGGAAAAAATAGAGCATATAATATTCAGACCTAAGGGCAGCTGCAACGTAATGTACAGCCATTCTGCTCTGGAGGGAGGTTGTGGGTCGGCTGCTCTGTGTCACTTAATCTTGGGTCAGCTTATTTTTATTAATGGTATTGATACAATCTTGGAAAACAGGAGTATTTTCCACTCCATAAGCATAATCTGCATTTTGAAAAATAAAAGGTTTTGAAAAGCTTGCTTAGATTGAACTTGGGTTGATTATGGAGAGGTTTCTATTAAAGATAATGGTGTAAGTGGGGTAGAACTGCTCCTTTCTGAGAGACCCATTTATGAGAAGTTTATTAGTTGGCATAATGGAAGAAAGAGTCTTTTCTCTTTGCCACACAAATCAATTGTGTTTACTAATTGGGTAAAAGGTGATAGTCTTGCCGCACCTTAGTGTGTTGGACTGGAATGTGTTTGCAGAGACCTGGGACTGTTTTGCCAAGGGCTGTGAGGTTGGGTAGTTCTGACACCTGTGTTTTTGGTAAACTAGAAGTACAATTGTCCCAGAGGATTGTGATGAAATATTTGTGACGGCAATGAGAAATCAAGGATGTTGCAAATACAGAAAGGACACAAATAGAAGTAAATTAATGTCTAACTAGTGGTGTAAGGTGATGAATACAGCAGATGGTTTGGAGGTTTTTTTTAGGTTCATGCTCACATTCATGTTTTAAAAGCCTTGGGATCAGTTTGCTGAGAAACTTCTGCTTCCTTAGTAGTAGAGGAGCACACAGACCAGCTCACGGCTGGTTGCAGAGGCTCAGCAGCGCAGGGGACGTTGCTGCAGGTGACATCATTGCTTCAGGCCCTTTCTCAAGCAGCTGCAATAAAGTCCCTCAGCGAGCAGGAGACCGAGAGAAAGGAGCAGAAGTCCAATTTCCTATCACTACCCCTATTGTTCCTTAGAAGTATCTTTGCTTGTAATCCTTACAGAAACAGTTTGAATGCCAGCTTCAGGCAGAGGCTAAACTTGTAGGTATAATTAATTTGGAGCACTTTGCCAAATGCTTTCATTACTGCATGTTGAGAATCCTAGTAGATCAGCGCTGGGATGTAGGCACT